>NW_028317893.1:12037500-12055263 GCF_062004578.1 Staurois parvus | reverse complement strand
TATGCTTGGTATGAAGTATCTTGAATGGGACTCTGAGGGTTGTTCATTGTAATATTTACAAGTATTCAGCTGGATTTCTGTCATCTGTAACAAATATCTTTATCCGAAAAAATGCATCTCTCTGAAAAAGGACTATTGGTTGCTGTGAGAAAAGTATATATAAATACACCCTGGTCATCCGGAGAAGGGCTGGATCTCCATGTTTGATGTGAAGTATCTTGTAACATTTACAACTATTCACCCGGATTTATGTTCTACGGATTGTCGTTGAGTCCATTAAATCACTCTGGTAAAGGAACCGTTGAACTATAATATTTAAGACAACAGAGCAGAGGTAAGCTTATCTGTGTGATGTTTCTCCTTTCACTGGCCAGCAAGTGTAAATGAAGTTGCAGCAGGAAAGATCAGATCCCCTCTCCTGCAGAACTGTGCTGTGTAAATCTCAGGACTGGATGTACAGATATACAGATATACAGGTAGGTAAAACAGCTCATATATACTGTATGTATTTTAACTGTGTATTTAGCTACTTGTGTGAAGTTGAGATTTAATACTTCTTAGTCACAGGCATAGAAAAAGAATGCAAAAAATGAAAGCCAGCAGAAGTCAGAATACCTTATTTCTATAAATGTTCAAGGAAAGTATCTCAGAAAGCATTGAAACCAAAGTACTGAAAACCAATACAGAAAACTAACATTTACAGAAGTCTACATGGAAAGAATGTATTTTTTTCATGGTTGGTTTTTCTTAAAGGATTTGAACAAATATTGTTTTATGAAGTGAGTAAAAGCTTTCAGACCACTTTTTTCCAACACTTTTCTGCAATTAATTGTGCTTCCTATGCACAATAGAACATTTCCACATGCAATTCAATCCCCAACAATGCATTTGTTAGATGTATTACAATCACTTTTGCATGGCTTTTAGAATACATTTACAAGGTCTTTTTGTTCAATTGAAAATCAGCCTGTATATACCCCTTCATTACTTCAGGTTTCAATGTTGTAATAGTTTGATTGACAATTACTCTGTCATGCAATACTGTGCCCAATTAGATTTTGTATGATTTCTGACACAGATTTCTTTTGATGGTATTAAATAATCATTGTATTTTTTTACTATAGACATATACTGTATATGACTCTTATATACTACTGTTGGATTCTATCTGCTCTCTGTAATGAGGCAATATCCCTTAAGGTTTTTTGTAGCTTGCAAATTTTGCACTCCATCTAGATGAATAGATGAACATCCTGGCATGTCTTTTAACAGGAATATGTCATGGACAGCTGTGTTATGTTTTCCAGTTTGGTTACCACTTCTGTCCCCCCTCTTTTTTTTCCTGTTCCCCCCCCCTTCATTATTCCTCCCTCCTTTCTGTACTTCTACTAAACCTCTGTTTGTTAACTTTGTAATTCTTTATCATATATGCCTTTCACTTTGAGTTTTTTCATCTTTGCAAAGTCCATGTGGATGCATTTATATTGGAGACTTCTGTAATGTCTTCTTCAAAAAACTTCAATAAGTATGATTGAAAGTGAAATCCCATAGTCAAGTGGTCACTAAATGGTGGACCGCGGTCTGGAATCAGACCGAGGAACAGTCCTGTCTGGACCGCAGCTATGCCACTGTCAATGTTGGGTATCCTCTTCCAGGCCTCTCACTCAGCCGTGGTCATCCTCACAGTGGGCGGGGTGTGAGGAGCTGCAGATCTGGACTGAGGGGCGGGAGCTGGTGATTACCCAGCTCGTTAATATGTAAAGACTTCCACTCTCTGCAGCTGGAGACAGAAAGTGGGAGTCTCTTCATATTAGCAAGCCAGGCAATCGCCCACTTATTAACATAATAACTTGGGCAGCTCCCGCCCCTCAGTCTCGATCTGCAGCTCCTCCCATCCCCTCCTGCTATGAGGAGGACATTGGTGGCGGGCTGGAGGCCCAGGAGAGGATACCCCAGAAGGATTAGTGCCTCTGCTCTGCCTATGGTACCATAGGACTGTGCAGGAGAAGGATTACATTAAAAGGGACACTGTGTTATGTTAAGGGGCTCTGTGTTGTTATGGGGGCACTGTGTTGTGTTAAGGGGTGCTTTGATGTTTAAAGGCGATGTAAAGGGGGGCAGTGATGTGAAGAGGAACTGGGGACACTGTGGAATTTCTTTAGGGGACTGTGACATAGAGGGACTACAGTGTGAAAGGTACACTAAAGATGATAATGTACCGGGGGACTGTGATGTGTTATATCACTAACGAGATTCAGACCTCTGCTGGAAGAAAATTATGCTGACCGGACCTCCGTAAATTTTAATTCAAGGCCCCTGCCATAGTCTATATTCCCTTGTTCATCTCCTACAGACAGTGGGACAATGGAGAATGAATGTAGCCACCATCTTACAGGAGGTTGGATCACAGCAGAATAATAAAGAGAATTTGGACATTTGAGGAGCTAAAGTGTTTGTAAACCTATAAAAAAAATATATGGTACTGTCGCTTTAAAGTAAGATATTATGGTCTCTACTATTGCAAAGTTGTTTACTATTTTCTGTGTTGAATAATACCTGGTTGATCTTGCCTGTGCTAATCATGGCTGCAGATCCAATACAGCATGGTCAGCTTATGTCTTTTGTCATGCCATTGACTGTACAGGCACGCTGTGCAAGAGTGGACTGTGGAAAGCTGTGCTCCCCTGCCCATCTGTCCTGCCTCCAGCTGCTCCATCCTGCCCATCTGTCTTGCCTCCAGCTGCTCCATCCTGCCCATGTGTCCTGCCTCCAGCTGCTCTATCCTGCCCATGTGTCCTGCCTCCAGCTGCTCCATCCTGCCCATCTGTCTTGCCTCCAGCTGCTCCATCCTGCCCATGTGTCCTGCCTCCAGCTGCTCTATCCTGCCCATGTGTCCTGCCTCCAGCTGCTCTGTCCTGCCCATCTGTCCTGCCTCCAGCTGCTCCATCCTGCCCATCTGTCCTGACTCCAGCTGCTCTATTCTGCCCATGTGTCCTGCCTCCAGCTGCTCTATCCTGCCCATCTGTCCTGCCTCCAGCTGCTCCATCCTGCCCATCTGCCCTGACTCCAGCTGCTCCATCCTGCCCATCTGTCCTGCCTCCAGCTGCTCTATCCTGCCCATCTGTCTTGCCTCCAGCTGCTCCATCCTGCCCATGTGTCCTGCCTCCAGCTGCTCTATCCTGCCCATGTGTCCTGCCTCCAGCTGCTCCATCCTGCCCATCTGTCCTGCCTCCAGCTGCTCCATCCTGCCCATCTGTCCTGACTCCAGCTGCTCTATTCTGCCCATGTGTCCTGCCTCCAGCTGCTCTCTCCTGCCCATCTGTCCTGCCTCCAGCTGCTCCATCCTGCCCATCTGCCCTGACTCCAGCTGCTCCATCCTGCCCATGTGTCCTGCCTCCAGCTGCTCCATCCTGCCCATGTGTCCTGCCTCCAGCTGCTCTGTCCTGCCCATCTGTCCTGCCTCCAGCTGCTCCATCTTGCCCATCTGTCCTGACTCCAGCTGCTCTATTCTGCCCATGTGTCCTGCCTCCAGCTGCTCTCTCCTGCCCATCTGTCCTGCCTCCAGCTGCTTTATCCTGCCCATCTGCCCTGACTCCAGCTGCTCCATCCTGCCCATGTGTCCTGCCTCCAGCTGCTCTATCCTGCCCATGTGTCCTGCCTCCAGCTGCTCTGTCCTGCCCATCTGTCCTGCCTCCAGCTGCTCCATCCTGCCCATCTGTCCTGACTCCAGCTGCTCTATTCTGCCCATGTGTCCTGCCTCCAGCTGCTCTATCCTGCCCATGTGTCCTGCCTCCAGCTGCTCTATCCTGCCCATCTGTCCTGCCTCCAGCTGCTCCATCCTGCCCATCTGTCCTGACTCCAGTCACTCTTCCCCACCCATCATTTTTGCCTTTAGCCGTTCCTCATCGCCCATCTATCCTGTCTCCAGCCACTCCTCCCTGCCCATCCATCGTGGCTCTAGCCGCTCCTCCCTGCCCATCCATCGTGCCTCCAACAGCTCCTCCCTGCCCATCCATCCTGCCTTCAGCCGCTCCTCTCTGCCCATCCATCCTGCCTCCAGCTGCTCCTCCCTGCCCATCCATCCTGCCTCCAGCCGCTCATCCCTACCCATCCTTCTTGTTTCCAACTGTTCCTCCCTGCCCATCAACCACAGTGATTTTTTTCCTGTAACTAAACAAAAGCAATTGGCACCACAATGTTTTTTCCTATAACACAATGACAATTAGTGCCCCTCTGACCCTCCTGTTGTAATCACGCACTATAGTTGCAGTAAAAGAAAGACAAGCAATTAGAATACTGCTGCTCCTCTATTAGAGCATAATACATTTAATTTAGATTTTAAGTTAAAAATTTAGATTTTCTTTTGCTCACAGCTTGGATATTTATCAGTAAAGGGCAACTACACACTCACAATGACTTACAAAATCTTTCTAAAGTGGTTTATGTATTAGCACTAACCTCGCAGGAGCTGCTTGAAAATGCTTGTCCCCAGTGGTTGCCCTGACCTTGCAAGCTTCCCAACACCTCTGACACTCTGGGTTCTGACATAATTCAACAGTGTAGAATAATAATGCAAGAGACACAATTCTTCAGTAGTACCTCTATATTAAACTTGTTCAAAATAGTAGGCCACATAAATAATGGGTTTAGGATATACAAGTCCTATTAGCATGAAAATAATGGAACACTGATAAAATAGGAATAATCATTTGGTAACGTTTAATAAATTATACAATCATGAATGATAAGCTTCAACTATTAAACTGCATTGCAACACCAGCAGTAAAAGGGAGGCAGAAAAGGCTTGTTGACTTATCAACTCCCTCTAGGCCACCGGTGCCACAATGGTGGATGCAGAGAATTATGTAAGAGTATACTCCAACATAAATAGATAGAAGTATCCTAATTTGAATAACAATGGCCTTAGAAGAGAGAGGGTCCCTTTAACAAAAGTTTGCAACTTTAGTCTTATGATTTTTAATGTTCCTGATATTGTTGTATCTCTTGTTTTCTGCTAGAAATGGTGGGGCCCATAAACATTAGTGAATACTGGTAATATTAACCACTTGCCCTCCAGAGGATTTACCCCCCTTCCTGACCAGGCCATTTTTTGCTGTTCAGCACTGCGCTATTTCAACTGGTAATTGCACGGTCATGCAATGCTGTACCCCAATGAAATGTATGTCCTTTTTTTTCCACACAAATAGAGCTTTCTTTTGGTGGTATTTGATCACCTCTATGGTTTTTATTTTTTGCACTATAAGCAAAAAAATACCGAAAATTCACTTTTGGTTATAAAAAATATCCAGGAAACTCAAAGTTAGTCATAAATGTAGGCTAAAATTTATTCTGCTACATGTCTTTGGTAAGAAAAAAATCTCAATACATATATATTAATTGGTTTGTGTGAAAGGTATTAGCGTCTATAAACTATGGTATATAAATATATTGGGATTTACGTAGCTTTTACTTTCTGACTGCCTATTACATTTCTTGAGGTGCTAAAATGCCAGAGCAGTACAAGCCCCCCCAAATAACCCTTTTTTGGAAAGTAGACACCCCAAGGATTTTGCAGAGAGGCATGTTGAGTCCATGGAACATTTTTTTTTTGCCACACATTTTTTGCAAATTTACAATTTTTTTTTTTACACAAAGTTGTCACTTTAATGATATATTGCTCATGCATGCCATGGGTATATGTGGAATAACACCCCAAAACACATTCTTCTACGTCTTCCGAGTATGGGGATACCACATGTAAGATACTTTTTGGCAGCCTAGCTACATACAAGCCCCCAAAATTCAATGACCACCTCCAGGCTTTCAAAGGGCATATTTCCTCATATCACTTCTCCACTACCTATTACAGTTTTGGAGGCTCTAAAATGCCAGGATAGTACAAACACCACCCCCCTAAATGACCCCTTTTGGAAGTAACACCCCAAGGAATTTTATAAGAGGCATGGTGAGTATTTTACAGATATCATTTTTGTCACAGGATTTTGAAAAAGAAAAAAAGAAAAGAAAAAATATATTTTTTTGTTTTCTTTCTTCATTTTCCAAAAACATGTGGCAACAAATGAGATCTGCAAAACACTTACCATGCCTCTTAGCATATACCTTGGAGTGTCTACTTTCTAAAAAGGGGTCATTTGGAGGAGTTGCTTCTACTATACTGGCATTTCGGGGCCACCGCCTTTTCTGACACTTTTTGTTCACATGAAAAAACAGTTTTTTTGCTAGAAAATTACTTTGAACCCCCAAACATATATTTTTTTTAAAGCAGAGGCCCTAAAGAATAAAACGGTGGGTGTTGAAATTTTTTACGTCACAGAGTATTTGCGCAGCGATTTTTCAAACGCAAATCTTTTGGGAAAAATACACTTTTTAAAATCTTAATGCAGAAAAACACAATACATTGCCCAATTGTTTTGATAAAATATAAAAGATGATGTTACAGTGAGCAGATACCAAATTGTGCATGCCCGTGCAATGGCAACAAAGTACATACATTTTTATTATCGATAGGCAATGCTTTAAAAGCAGGTCACCAATTTATAATTACCCAGGAGGTCTAGTGCTAGAATTGCTGCCCTTGATCTGACGTTCATGGCAATATCTCACATGCATGGCGCAACTGCTGTTTACATACCGGCACAGAGTCAACGCTTGTGCACACAGGTGCTTTTTTTTTCATATATATTTTTAATTATTTATACACTGTCCCTTTCATTTTTTTTAATCACTTTTAATGCTATCACAGGGAATGCAAATATCCCCTATAACTTCAATGGGCATTGTCATATATTCTTTTTTGAGAGATCTGGGGTCTATCAGACTTTAGATATCTCCTCTGCCCTTACATTATCTAATTTCATCAAGATCGGTGTGATCAGATGCTTTCCCAATTTACAAATGGTGCTGTTTATATCCTGCAAAACTGAAGTGATGAAATGCTCGTAGCTTCTGATTTCTTAGACTATAGAGATGACTGGAGCCATTCTGGTCAGTCAGCGGAACTGCCGGCTGCATTCTTGGATTCCCCTGTGGGACAAGAAAGCCCAAGAAAACTGTGGAAGGCAGCAGGAGGGGGAGAGGGTTTGTGTGTGTCCCCACTGCTCATAAAATCAATTTAGCATTACATGAAAGCCGACTGCCAGCTGAAAAAAATGGTACCAGAATGATGCCTGTAGCTGCGGGCATCATTCTGGTATAATCACTCAAAGTCCAACGATGTACCAGTACATTGCTGGTCCATGTTGGGCATATATGTAACAGCAGAGAACACGGGCATATGATGAATTGGCTCACCATGGGACCAAGGGACAGGTAAGTGGCTGTTTTTTTAAGTCAGCAGCTACAGTTTTTGTAGTTGCTGACTTTTGTTTTTTGACAGGGTGAGTGGAACTCCGCTTTAAGTAATGACAAAGTTATTGCCAAATAAAGAGGCTCATAGAATAAAAGTCAGGCAGCCTTTGATACATGTCTCCGGTATGTCAGTATTGTACTTAGGTGTCCTTTTATCATGCAGTGGTAAATGACCGCTTCTCAGTTCTCTGGCATTCTCAGAGGAGAGAGTTCTCCTCTGAATGCCCATGGTGTGTTCCCCGCAGCCCGTTTCACCGGCTGTCCTGTATTCCAGGAGGCCGGCATCTTCAGTGTGGGCACCCAGCTGTGATAGCTTGTGGCTTCACAGCTGGGTACCTACTGCACATGCGTGAGTAGCGCTGCACTTCATGAATGGTCCTGTAGTCTTCTGGGACCTGTCACGTGTCCCAAAAGACTACAGGGAGGGAGGTAGGGAAGACACCTTCCGTTTCCGATCGCCTAGGCCAGGGGTAGGCAACCTGCGGCTCTCTAGCTGTTGTGGAACTACATTTCCCATGAGGCATTGCAACATTACAAAACTGACAGTTACAGCTATGACTTGCAGAGGCATGATGGAACTTGTAGTCCTGCAACAGCTAGAGAGCCACAGGTTGCCTACCCCTGGCCGGGATGATCGGACCGGTGGGAGTGGGTACCTGTCAAATGTGGGTACCCACCCCCCCCGCCCCCCAAAGGTGCCAATCCTTAATGGGGAGCGGGGGACCAGTCTTTAAAGAGGAACTTCCCCTTTTGGGTGGAGCTCCGCTATAAGATAAAGAACATAATACATATATTGTTTAACTAGTTGCCGACCGCAGATAGCCGAATGACGGCTACACTGCGGCCGGCCAGTTCTGGGTAGGCGTCATATGACGTCCTCCCAGAATGCGCTCTTTTGCGCCCCCGCTGATCTCCATGATCGCTGTGTCTGTAGGACACAGCTGATCACATGATGTGGTAAAAGGCCAATCACAGCGGCCTTTTACAACGTGATCAGCTGTGTCAAATGACACGCTGATCACAGGGAAATGCAATTGATGGTTATCAGCTGCACTTTCCTTATGCTGTCAGAGTGTGAGGAAAGTACTGCTGAGAAATGGCAGTTGTTAGAGCAGGCATCGGCACCGATCATCAGGGCACTGATGATCGGTGCCCAGCAGTGCCACCCACCAGTGCCGCCCACCTGTGCCCATCAGTGCCGCCCACAAGTGCCCAGCAGTGCCACCCCCCTGTGCCCAGCAGTGCCACACACCTGTGCCCAGCAGTGCCACCCAGAAGTGCCACCCACCTGTGCCACACACCTGTGCCCAGCAGTGCCACCTACCTGTGCCCAGCAGTGCCACTCACCTGTGCCCACCAGTGCTGCCAGTCAGTGCCACCAGTCAGTGCCCAGCGGTTGTGCCAGTCAGTGCCCAGCAGTTGCACCAGTCAATGCCTAGCAGTGCCACCAGTCAGTGCCCAGCAGTGACGCCAGTCAGTGATGCCTATCAGTGCAGTCTATCAGTACCGATCATCAGTGCTATCAGTGCCGCCTATCCGTGGCACCTCATTAGTGCTGCCTATCAGTGCCCTTCAGTGCTGCCTATCAGTGCCTATCAGTGCCGCCTATGAGTGCCCATCAGTGCTGCCTCATCAACGCACATCAGTGAAGGAGAAAAATTACCTGTTTGCAATATTTTATAATAGAAACAAAAAAACTTTTTTTTTTCAAATTTTTACAATTGTTTTGTTTATAGCGCAAAAAGTAAAACACCCAGCAACGATTAAATACCACCAAAAGAAAGCTCTATTTGTGAGAAAAAAATGATAAAAATTTCATATGGGTACAATCTTGCATGACCGCGCAATTGTCAATCAAAGTGTGACAGTGCTGAAAGCTGAAAATTGGCCTGGTAAAGAAGGGGGTATAAGTGCCCGGTAAGCAAGTGGTTAAGGACAAACAAGGCTTTCTTTTTATGAACAATGCATTTTTTTTTACAATCCTTAAACAATTAAACGTAACAAAACTAAACGCACTTTTTCTTTTTTTTTCTTAGCAGTATTAGTTTAAAAATAAATAGTGTTGCTGCACATAAACAGTGCACATTTCACTCTGTCATTTGTCCTGTGTACAATGACACTAAATTTATGAATCTGTTATAAAGCATTACAAAGTTATTTACAAATTAAATAAAGTGTGTTTTTTCTATTTTTGCATTTTTTTTATGTGAAATTTGTAAACATGTGCTAAAGGTGTAAAGCAACTAATGAACAAAACAAAAAAAAACAAAAAAAGTTGAAATATTATTAGTTAAGAAAATAGAAATTAAAAAAAAAATCAGCAGGGAAATAATAATTGGATGGAGGAGAATAGAGTTAATTAGGGCTAATAAGAGTAAACTAAAGGTTAATAAGGGGTTAAACAAACATTTAATTAAAAAAAAAAAAACTTTTTTTCACTTGTCAGGTTACTATAACTGACTTCATCTGCAGATGGAATTTCATCCTTTTGATTTTAAAATAAATAAACAGATACAAAATGAAACAATGTTCCTTTTGAGCAATGTTGTTGATAAACATTGCCATACTGTTATTTTGACAGCTCCAGCTGACAGAAATTTGTATACTGGCAATGTCACTTTGATTAATCAGAGATGAATTGCCCAGTACTGTAACAGGAGAGGTCCTGGCAGCAGGGCAGAAGAACTGGACATGTTACACACACCCTGTGTACAACGACAGGCATGCCCAGAGTCTGAAACTGGTTAACCAATGGCACTTCCAAAATGTAATGGCAACTATGGCAATAGATTGTGCTGTTGTGTCAGATTACTATAACCCAGCACAGAGTCCCCCCCCCCCCCGTACATCAGAGTCTGCAGGGTTCCCCTTTACAGAGCAAGGGGGAACTCTGTGGACCCTGATGTAATAGGAAACACTGTGGACTGCGATGTAAAGGAGAAATTTGTGGAGTCTGATGTAAGGGAGAATGCTGCAGACCCTGATGTAAAAGGAAACTCTGACATAAGGGGGTCTCTGGTCACCAGAGCCCCCTCCGAACCAGGGGCGGACTGACAACTCATGGGGCCCCCGGGCAATAGGGGATCCTAAATCGCACCCAAAAAAGCCTATGAAAGGTACCAGGGACATCTCATGGGGCCCCATACTGACCCCGGGCCCTTTAGGCAGTGCCCGAGTTCCCCAATGGTCAGTCCGCCCCTGCTCCATACACAAGAGTCCACAGAGCTCCCCTTTATATCACAGTCCACAGAGTTACCCCTTACATCATATTCCAGAGTTCCCCTGTACATCAAAGTCCACAAAGTTCTCCCTTACATCAGAGTTCCCCTTTACATGAGAGTCCACAGGGTTCCCCCTTACATTGTAAGGAGGTAATCTGCAGACCCTGATGTAAAAGGGAACTCTAATGTTAAGGTGAATGCTATGGACCAAGATGTAAAGGGGAATGTTGTGGGCTCTGCTGTAAAGGAGAACTCTGATGTAAGGTGGTCTCTGGTCACCAGAGCCCTCCCTTACATCAGAGTCTGCAGCATCTCCCCTTACATTATGGTCCACAGCATTACACTTTACATCAGAGTTCCCCTTTATGTCAGGGTCTGCAGAGTTCACCCTTATACACTATAAGGGGAATCCTGCATACTCTGATGTAAAGGGGAACTCTGAGGACACTAATTTAAGGGGGAACACTGGGAACTCTGATGTGTGTGTATGCGCGTGGGGGGGGTGGGGGGGACTCTGGTGAGCACAGACCACCTTCCACAGGTTGATACACTATGGAGAGGGGGGGTTTACTGATATAAAGGAGAACCTTTAGATCAGTGTCCCCCTTATCTTAGCGTATTCACTCTGAGTCCCATCTTACATCAGTGATACCCCCCACCACAGACTTTGGGTGGCTGGAGCTGACCTGCCTCCTCTGTAGGACTGCTCGGGTGCAGGGCAGTGAGGCCACTGAGGGCAGGCTTCTTTAGAATAGGGTCCTCCTCCACTTCTTCATCCTGCACCTGGACTCCTCCTTGTCCTGGCACTCCCACTCCTGCAACTGAGGATAGGCTCAGTTAGACCATGGTTTGGGCCCTTGATCCTTCCTCTCCATTCTGGACTCCAGTCCTCCGTCATTCTGACTCTTGCTCTCGGCTCCTACAATTCACAAAAGGCGCCAAGACATTACTGTGTGCCCACTCAAGCCTGCGTAAGCCCTCCCAGCTTCAGAACTGTGCATGCTCAGTTTCGAAGCTGGCCCATGACCCTGGTTTTATGGGCATCCATTGTCTGTAATGGATGTTTATGGAGAGTGTAAAAATTGACATATTAACAAACTTTCGGTAAATTATGGATGGTTGGCAACCCAGACTTATACTCCTTATAAACCAACCCCTTGTAGGCTCATTCAAGCACAATATTACTCATCCAGCTTGGGGACATCTATCACTATAGCCTCCAAAATTCAAAGCAGTAAATTGCAGCAAACAAATGTACCATATACATATGAAGAAAGGCTGGCTTTAGCTTGATGTGTTTCACTTCTTACTTCTTCAGAAAAGAGTTGTTCTAAGGTGAAAGGCAAACATTAGGGGTAAACAACACATTTATAACATGACAAACTAGTAGTAGATGGTATACTATGCAACTGTAACATAGAGCATTAACGTGCAATTCAGATACGTTACCTCAACATTTCATATTCCTGCTATGTGCCTGCTGTACCTTATACTTGCGTTAAAAGTATATTTTCTTTGTATTGCTTCCTTTGTGTGAAATCCCTGGTGATCTTGCCAGTCCTTCTACTTTCCTATTAAAAAGTGACTACACTAGGCATGAGAGCACATCCTTTCCAGTGTGGTCAGCTTTCTGGTTGTGCTGGGATCACTGTCTGCCTATCCTTAACCTCTTCCTGTCCGGCCCATGTCGATAAACAGGCAGACGGGAGTGCTGCTGATGCGGGTGGACATTTTTAAACGTCCCCCCGCATCCACTGCCTGTGCACGCAGCCCCATGATCGGTCCCCACTATGTCCTCCGGACACAGTGGAACACAAATTGCTGTATGGGACCTCTGTGTGAGGTCCCGATTCATGTGATCACTGATTGGCCAATCAGTGATCACATGAATAATAGTAAACAGGATGTCACTTCCTGACATCATTGCTTACTACATGTGAAATCTTTGAATGATCACAGGGGTCACATGGTACAAGGCTATTCACAACAGCCTTGTACCATGTGACAAGCTGTGACCAATCACAGCTCTCAAAGTATTTCTCAATGGCTGCAGGAATGCAGCCAGAGAGAAGGAGAAATTATTGCTTTTACAGCCTTTATGGGTGTGAAAGCAATCAGTGTAAAAAAAGAAAAAAAAATCTTCATCACCCCCCCACTATGGTGACACTGTACTGCTAGGGTGATAGTATGGAAAAAAAAAAACACACACACACACACAGGCAAATAATAACATAAAACATTAAATAAAAATGTAAAAAAATGTTTTGAAAAATTATAATTTTTGGTTATAAACTAATTTGGGTTATTTTTTTTTTACTAAAAAGATAGATGAATACATTTTGGCCAAGATTTATGAATTGGTTATTATTATTATTATTAGTATGATTATTTGCTAAATTTTATAAGAAAATACTTTTTTCCACATTTTTAGATTTTTTTCATTTACAGTCATGGCCGAAATTGTTGGCACCCTTGATATTTTTCCTGAAAATCAAGTATTTCACACAAAAAAGGTATTGCATTAACACATGTTTTGCTATACACATGTTTATTCCCTTTGTATGTATTGGAACAAATATAAAACAGAGGCAGAAAAGCAAATATGACATAATGTCACACAAAACCCCAAAAATGGGCTGGACAAAAGTATTGGCACCCTTAACTTAATATTTGGTTGCACACCCTTTGGAAAACATAACTGAAATCAGTCGCTTCCTATAACCATCAATAAGCTTCTGACACCTCTCACCCGGAATTTTGGACCACTCTTCCTTTGCAAACAGCTCCAGGTCTCTCTTATTGGAAGGACACCTTTTCCCAACAGCAATTTTAAGATCTCTCCACAGGTGTTCAATGGGATTTAGATCTGGGCTCATTGCTGGCCACTTCAGAACTCTCCAGCGCTTCTTTGCCATCCATTTCTGAGTGCTTTTTGACGTATGTTTGGGGTCATTGTCCTGCTGGAAGACCCAGGATCTTGGACGCAAACCCAGCTTTCTGACACTGGGCCCTACAGTGCGACCCAAAATCCTTTGGTAATCCTCAGATTTCATGATGCCTTGCACACAGTCAAGGCACCCAGTGCCAGAGGCAGCAAAACAACCCCAAAACATCATTGAACCTCCACCATATTTTACCGTAGGTACTGTGTTTTGTTCTTTGTAGGCCTCATTCCGTTTTCGGTAAACAGTAGAATGATGTGCTTTACCGAAAAGCTCTATCTTGGTCTCATCTGTCCACAAGACGTTTTCCCAGAAGGCTTTTGGCTTACTCAAGTACATTTTGGCAAACTGTAGTCTTGCTTTTTTATGTCTCTGTGTCAGCAGTGGGGTCCTCCTGGGTCTCCTGCCATAGCGTTTCATTTCATTTAAATGTCGACGGATAGTTCGCGCTGACACTGATGCTCCCTGAGCCTGCAGGACAGCTTGAATGTCTTTGGAACATGTTTGGGGCTGCTTATCCACCATCCGGACTATTCTGCGTTGCAATCTTTCATCAATTTTCCTCATCCGTCCACGACCAGGGAGATTAGCTACAGTGCCATGGGTTGCAAACTTCTTGATAATGTTGCGCACTGTGGACAAAGGCAAATCTAGTTCTCTGGAGATGGACTTGTAACCTTGAGATTGTTGATATTTTGCCACAATTTTGGTTCTCAGGTCCTCAGACAGTTCTCGTCTCCTCTTTCTGTTGTCCATGCTTAGTGTGGCACAGACAGACACACAATGCAAAGGTTAAGTGAACGTCTCTCCTTTTTATCTGCTTTCAGGTGTGATTTCTATATTGCCCACACCTGTTACTTGCCCCAGGTGAGTTTACAGGAGCATCACATGCTTGTAACATTCTTATTTATCCGCAGTTGTGAAAGGGTGCCAATACTTTTGTCCAGCCCATTTTTGGAGGTTTGTGTGACATTATGTCGAATTTGCTTTCTTTCCTCCCTTTTTTTGTTTTGTCCCAATACACACAAAGGGAATAAACATGTGTATAGCAAAACATGTGTTAATGCAATACGTTTCGTGAGAAATACATGATTTCCTGGAGAAATATCAAGGGTGCCAACAATTTCGGCCATGACTGTATACAGGTAAAACTTGAAAAATTAGAATATCGTGCAAAAGTTCATTTATTTCAGTAATGCAACTTAAAAGGTGAAACTAATATATGAGATAGACTCATTACATGCAAAGCAAGATAGTTCAAGCCGTGATTTGTCATCAATGTGATGATTATGGCTTATAGCTCATGAAAACCCCAAATCCACAATCTCAGAAAATTAGAATATTACATGCAATCAATAAAACAAGGATTGTACATAGAACAATATCGGACCTCTGAAAAGTATAAGCATGCATATGTACTCAGTACTTGGTTTGGGCCCCTTTTGCAGCAATTACTGCCTCAATGCGGCGTGGCATGGAAGCTATCAGCCTGTGGCACTGCTGAGGTGTTATGGAAGACCAGGATGCTTCAATAGCGGCCTTCAGTTCTTCTGCATTGTTTGGTCTCATGTCTCTCATCTTTCTCTTGGCAATGCCCCATGGATTCTCTATGGGGTTCAGGTCAGGCGAGTTTGCTAGCCAATCAAGCACAGTTTTCCCACAGTTATTGAACCAGGTTTTGGTACTTTTGGCAGTGTGGGCAGGTGCCAAGTCCTGCTGGAAAATGAAGTCAGCATTCCCATAAAGCTCGTCTGTGGAAGGAAGCATCAAGTGCTCTAAAATCTTCTGGTAGACGGCCGTGTTGACCCTGGACTTAATGGATTTCAAGCATCTTGCAGTGTGTGCCTTTCCATTCTTCCTCCATACTCTAGGTCCTTGGTTTCCAAATTAGATGCAAAAGTTGCTCTCATCAGAAGAGAGGACTTTGGACCACTGAGCAACAGACCAGGTCTGTTTTCCTTTAGCCCAGGCAAGACTCTTCTGATGTTGTTTGTTGTTCAGGAACGGCTTGACGAGAGGAATATGACATTTGAAGCCCATGTCCAGAATCCGTCTGTGTGTGGCAGCTCTTGATGCACTGACTCCAGCGTCAGTCCACTCCTTGTGAAAGTCCCCAACACTTTTGAATGGCCTTTTCCTGACAATCCTCTCCAGGCTGCAGTCAGCCCTGCTGCTTGTGCACCTTTTTCTTCCACACTTTTCCCTTCCACATAAATTTCTATTAATGTGCTTTGATACAGCACTTTGGGAACATCCAACTTCTTTTGCAATTACCTTTTGAGGCTTTCCCTCCTTATGGAGGGTGTCAATGATGGTTTTCTGCACAACTGTCAGGTCAACAGTCTTTCCTATGATTGTGATTTCTACTGAACCAGACTGAGAGACCATTTAAAGGCTCAGGAACCCTTTGCAGGTGTTATGGCTTAATTAGCTGATTAGAGTGGGACACTTTGAGCCTAGAATATTGCACCTTTTCACAATATTCGAATTTTCTGAGCTTGTGGATTTGGGGTTTTCATGAGCTGTAAGCCATAATCATCAAAATTATGACAAATCACGGCTTGAACTACCTTGCTTTGCAGGTAATGAGTCTATCTCATATATTAGTTTTAGCTTTTAAGTTGCATTACTGAAATAAATGAACTTTTGCACGATATTCTAATTTTTTGAGTTTCACCTGTGACAGGGAAACCGAAAACTCATGGGTTTCAGTAACATTTTGACTGCTGAAGCTGGATTGAAAAGTAGATGTTTATTATACAAGCATGTAGCTAGACCTCCATGCAGGGAGAGCAGAACAATACATGGTGTTGGATTCAAAGTAATGCTCTGTCTAACTAGGGCCCTCTAATACAATTTATATGCTTTTCCAGTGGGTGGTACCTGACTATCTGATCTTTCTGTCAAGAGCCATCTGTGTTTTTGGAGAAACTTCTGGAGATGCGATTATTTGTCCGCATATAAATGTCCATCAAGTTTGAGAGGTCCTCAAAGGCTGTGACAACAATCTTGAGGTCAATAGGTTGTGAGAATGCTGTAGACTGGTAGCAGAAGTGAAGTACCAGATATTAAGCCAACAGGAGAGGGCATGAGGTGTGGAACTGGTTTTTCTCATACAAGGAAAAATAAATAGGTTGTTAGGCCATCTAATTCAATACCAATGTATTTCATATTTATATCTAAAATGGCTGCTCCATTTTCCCTTACAACCTGTATAGTAAAAAAATAAAAATCCCGGTGATGAATAAATACCACCAAAATAAAATTTTATCTCTCTCGGAAAAAAATGCAAAAAAATTAATATTGGTACAGTGTTGTATGACCGCGCAATTATCATTCAAAGTATGAAAGCACTAAAAGCTGAAAATTGGCCTGGACTGGAAGGGGGTGAAAGTGTCCAGACTTGAAGTGGTTAATAGTCAAGACTTCTGTTGGCATGCACAGCCATTCACTGGGAAGATCAGTGTGTTGCTCTTTGTATGCCCCCTGCAGTTTCCACCCCCACCGTTCTAGGCCCCTTATGTATCTGAGAACAGAGGTCATGTGATCCCTTATAAAAAAAAAAAAGGAAAAAGGTATTCATAATGATGTGAAAACATAAATGGTTTGCCTTGAATTTCTATTTTTTTACATATAGTTTTACAAGGCGAAGGGTTCACGATTCCTAGTCTGAACCCCAATGTTCAGGGTTGGGGCCCCTACTTTCCAATCTATTCATCAATGTTATTGAGTCTGGGATTAAAAGTACCATCTCAATGTTTGCACATATCACTACGCTATGCATTGCAGGCTGGGGTGCATCTTATCACATACATTTTACATTGATTTCTACGGAACACAGGTGAGGAAAAAATGCCTAAGGTGTGAATCCAGCACAGAGGTATCCTCCTTTGATGTGTGCCCCCTGCGTCACCCCGAACATGAGGAGGAAACCGGAGAAAAACCAGCGACATCCTCCCTCCTTCCCTGCCATCCCTGGACTGAGCGTTCTCCTCAGAGCAGCACTAGGATCCCGGGGACATCTGTGCGCAGACTCCGCCCTCATCCCATCTCCCCCTGTGCTGCACTCACTCCCCATCATCTCTTCCTCCCATACAGCCCGCTCTATGTCTGTCCCCGCTGAATGCTGACGTCTGTCACATCCAACCTGCACCAGGAGAGGCGACACCGTCACCGCCGACACGGAGGAATGCTCAGCCTGCTGCAGCGGCACCACAACCCTCCTCTGCCTC
>NW_028317893.1:11980000-12032500 GCF_062004578.1 Staurois parvus | reverse complement strand
AAACTTTCAACCAAGTACTCACCAATACCGAGTACCAATATTTTGCAGTGCGATTTGCTTCCATACAAAATGAATTGGCCCAAATCCCACTGCAAAGCATTCTTTGCAATTTGAACAGGAACGCAGTGCCATTCCTGTCTGAATTGCATGCGGTTTCCCCACTGCTCCTGTGTGAACCCAGGCTTGCACCCACGGATCCCATACTGTCACATGACTAAAAGCATCTGGGGTTTCAAAATCCCCACGGCCTTCTCTCCTCTCCTTGCAGGGATGACAGTACGGGCTAGATGGCTTCTGATTGGTCATCATTATGGTGGTGCTGACCAATCAGAACTACTGTCATCCCTGCAAGGAGAGGAGAGAGAGCTGCAGGGATTTCAAATCCCCAGACCTATACTATGTGTGTTTATATGCATGCATATGTGAAATTTTTATATATATATATATATATATATATATATATATATATATATAATGGCATCCCAGTCTTTGTCTGTAGGGTTCGATATTGAGTTGACCTGCCCTTTGCAGCTGCAACAGCTTCAACTCTTCTGGGAAGGCTGTCCACAAGGTTTAGGTGTGTGTCTATGGGAATGTTTGACCATTCTTCGAGAAGGGCATTTGTGAGGTCAGGCACTGATGTCGGATGAGAAGGCCTGGCTCACAGTCTCCACCCTAATTCATCCCAAAGGTGTTCTATCAGGTTGAGGTCAGGACTCTGTGTAGACCAGTCAAGTTTCTCCACCACAAACTCTCTCATCCATGTCTTTATGGACCTTGCTTTGTGCACTGGTGTGCAGTCATGTTGGAACAGGAAGGGGCTGTCCCCAAACTGTTCCCACAAAGTTGGCAGCATGAAATTGCCTAGCCCCTGAAAAACAACCCCACACCATAATCCCCCCTCCATCAAACTTTACACTTCTCTTGGCAACCGCCAAACCCAGACATGTCCATCGGATTGCCAGACAGAGAAGTGTGATTCATCATTCCAGAGAACATGTCTCCACTACTCTAGAGTCCAGTGGTGGCGTGCTTTACACCACTGCATTCAATGCTTTGCATTGCACTTGGTGTTATAAGGCTTGGGTGCGGCTGCTCGGCCATGGAAACCCATTCCATGAAGCTCTCTATGCGCTGTTGTTGTGCTAATCTGAAGGCCACACCAAGTTTGGAGGTCCTTAGCTATAGACTCTGCAGACAGTTGGCGACTTCTGCGCACTGTACGCTTCTGCAGTGATTGGAACACCTGAATGATTTGGAGGGGAGTCCCAATACTTTTGACAATCTAGTGTGTGTGTATAATAAATATATATATATATATATATATATATATATATATTTGTGTGTTTATTATTATTATACAGGATTTATATAGCGCCAACAGTTTACAGTTTGTGCAGCACTTTACAAATATATTCTCAATAGCAGTAGCTTGTACTCCTGTCCAGTACCCTTCTGAAGGAAGGAATAAAAAATTGGATTGACAGCTCTTTTAAGTGCTAGTGGTGGACTAGAATGATACAAGTGTCCTATTCGGGTCATTTGGAATTCTCCCCTGTACCATTTCTTCTGTAATTTTAAAGTACTGCTGGAATACTGTTAAAAGGCTGTGTGGAAGTTAGCTGGCGGGGGTTCCTCTTTCACACTAGATGTCACAATTTGAAAACAGTGTGGCGCTCCACTCACACAGTCCCACCATTCATTCACAAAGTTCTGTGAATAAATGAATAAAAGTACTGTGACAGATGGCTTGTAGTTCTCAATGAACTGCAAGAACATTGATGAGTACTCTCATAGTTCATTGATTCTTCTTGTTCTCCAGTAACTATCTGCACATATGGGAGGTATGGGCAGGAAGCTGTACTAAAAGTCTGGAGGAGCCTGACATTGCACCTGAGATCTGCTGATCATGGGTTCAATGCTCTGCAGACTCCTTAGAAAAAAAAATAATACATGCGTATTACCTACTAAAAATGTGCATTTATTATTTTGTTTTTTAAAGTGAACTTATCCTTTAAAACAGGGCTCAACAAATCCTAGGCGCCAGGTCGCCATGGTGACTAGAAATTGCTTCCTGGAGCCTGGGCTTTTGTCAGCCCATTCACTGCTCTGTGCCTGCCATTCTGACTCCCGAGTGTGCTGTGTGATCACTCTGACCATCAGCCTGTCACTCCTTTCACTACTTAGCAATGGGCGCCCTGTGATTAGCTGAACTGGTCAAGTGTGGTGATGGACAGTTGGCTGGCCTGTGGGTGATCACTGTTGGCACAGCTGCTTGCTCCCGCCTCCTATGTCTGGGCCTGTGCTCCAGATTTCCTTGTCAAGCACAACAGAGCATGGGACGCAAAAAGAGCCCTACCAGGTGAGTGGTGCCTGGGGACACGGCTGCATCCCCTCCTCTGCTCTGTGTATCTGGCTTTGTTCCCTCCTCCAGCTAGCTGTATCCTCCATCTACTGTGCACTTGGCTCCATCCTCCCCTCCACCTAGCTGCATCCCCCCTCTCTACTGCTCACTGCATACCCCCCCCCCACACTGTATACTGCTCATTGCTTTCCCCCACTGTATACTTCTCACTGATTCCCCCCCCCCCCCACTGTATACTTCTCACTGATTCCCCCCCCCACTGTATACTTCTCACTGATTCCCCCCCCCCCCACTGTATACTGCTCATTGCTCTCCCCTCCATTGTACGTCAGGGTTATAGGCTGGCGACTGGCCGCTCTGCTGGGACAGATTAGTAAGGGCTTTGCCTCCTTGTTGTTCACAGCCATAGTCTCTGATTGGCTGCCCTCAACCTGCACCCTTTTTTGTTGAATCTGAGATAGCTCTTTGACTACCATAGTGCAGGCAGCCAATCAGAGGCTAAGGCTGTGGATAACAAGGAGCCCTTAAAGTGTTTCTAAACCCACAACAGTATAAAGCATGCTTGTTATTCTTACTGCGGAACCTAAGGAGTTAAGCCTCTGCATTGTGTAAAAAGGATGTTTGATCCTGTCTCCTCTGATCCTCCCCTTCTTCTGCTGCCCTCAATTTATCTACTGATAGAACAGAGCCTTGGGGGCAAGCTGCACATGCTCAGTTTTGTGTGTATTACTAGAGAGTTTTTTTCTCGGGAGAGTGCATGTGATTAGCACAGGGCCATTCAGCATTGTCCAGACAGTGGGTCAGGGGTCCTGCAGCCTCCTAGGATAATCGGGAGAATGAAAACTCCTCCTATAAGCTTTAACCAGTGCTCTGCTGGACACTGATCGAAGTCACAAGACTGCTCTAACTGTTGATGAGAAAATGTATTTAGCAGTTTATATTTGCTAAAATAATTGCATTTCTGTGTACTGTGAGTGACCAGATATAGTGAATGCAGGGTCCTGGGTTTAGTAACACTTGAATAATCAATTGCAGAACTCGTGGAAGGGAGACGGGGAGTGCTAAAAGTCCACAGGGGGTGCAAATTACTTGCCTTGCCCAGGACGTTGACAACCCATGCTACGCCATGCAGTTCCGGATGCCTGGCTCCTAACTTTTTTTTTTTTTTAGCTGGCTCCTAGACTCAAAGCAAATTTGTCAAGCCCTGCTTTAAGACATTGCTAACAAACCTTGAATTAGTTATGAGTGTAAAAACCATCAAAGCCAAAAGTCACTAAGCTAGGTAAAATCTAGTAAGCAGAATTACTACTAGAAGTAATACTGTACGTGTGTCCTCTCTCCCAGTGCCAGAGGCAAAGTCTAACCTTTTAATACCATTTTCACCGCCCAATACATTTACTATCTGCAATATATTGTTTCCTTTATTTTCCCAAGTATATATCATTTTTTTATGTTGAGTGTCATGTAACTCTAAAATCAGAGAAAATTGAAGACATTTATAGAGATGCTAAAGGTCCAATTTTTTCATAGGGCATGTGTTTATCTAAAATGTATGTGCACAGGGAAACCATTCCTTTTGTAGAAAAGACCAGTATACATAGGACCCATTCACGCCAGGAACAGTGGGACTACGTTGGGTGGCTATTCCACCACAGTCCCACTGCGGCAGGGCAAAATGCCTTGTCTCCTATGAGCCCAGTTCACACTACTGCATTGTGGCAGTGTATGGGCAGTGTGCACAGAAAAAAGTACAGCAGGATTTACTCACTGCAGTACATTGCGAGACAATCCATTGCTTGGGACAGCACAGCGTCCGATAAAAGATAATGGGAATTCACTGTGTGACATTTCAATATAGTTAGTTGAAAAAAAAAAAGTGAACAATGTGATGCGAGTGTTGCTTCGTCACTGCAGTGATCCCATTGCACCAAACACCAGCCACCATGTTGTAATGCAGCGGCTGGTATGAATTAGGCCTTAAACACAAGATTATGTCAGTGAGCTGTGCTTAGCATTTCCATGGGTCAAGCACCACCCTGTGTTTGCTGCAAATGTGGCTGATCCAAGGAATGGTATTACCATACAGGTAATGTAGAATTTAAAGAGCTGTCGTACCTATACCATCACATTCTCATAAACAGAGGAAGGGGGCCAGTTGCCCAAAATGCGGCAGTTGGCAGAAGTCATCCATTCACCAGTTGGAGTTGGATAACGGACGTTTTTACCCTGTGCCTTGTGTGTTATGTATGCTATAACTTGGTTTGTGAGTATAATGTATGTCTTCCTAACCACTTTAATAAAGTGCTAAAGATAATGCATTAGGGGTTTGTGCCCTTTCTGTTTGTGCTTTTATAAACTGGTGTAAGCTGAAGATGTCAACACTTATAAATACACTGCTCAAAAAATCAGTTTCAGCTGCTTTGGTGTTAATGAAATTAACAACAGGTGCACTATATGGGCAACAATGAGCTGACCCCCAAAACAGGAATGGTGTTACAGGTGGAGGCCACTGACATTTTTTCCCTACTCATCTTTTCTGACTGTTTTTCACTAGTTTTGTATTTGGCTAGGGTCAGTGTCACTACTGGCAGCATGTGGCGATACCTGAACCCTACAGAAGTTGCAAAGGCAGTGCAACCTCTCCAGGATGGCACATCAATACGTGCCATTGCCAGAAGGTTTGCTGTGTCTCCCATCACAGTCTTAAGAACATGGAGGGGATTCCCAGCGACAGGCAGTTACTCTACGAGAGCTGGACAGGGCTGTAGAAGAACCTTAACCCATCAGCAGGACTGGTATCTGCTCCTTTGTGCAAGGAGGAACAGGATGAGCACTGCTAGAGCTCTACAAAATGACCCTCCAGCAAGCCATTGGTGTGAATGTCTTTGACCGAATAATCAGAAACAGACTTCATGAGGGTGACCTGAGGGCCCAACGTCCTCTAGTGGGCCCTGTGCTCACTGCCAGGCACCATAGAGCTTGATTGGCATTTCCCATTGAACACCACAATTGGCAGGTCCACCATTGGGATGCCGTGGTCCAGATCTGGGAGGATATACCCCAGGAAACCATCCATCGTCTTATTAGGCGCATACCCCGACGTTGTCAGGCATGTATACAAGCACATGGGGGCCATACAAACTACTGAGTACCATTTTGAGTTGCTGCAATGAAATTTGAGCAAAGTGGACTAGCATCATTTTTTCATTTTGATTTTCGGGATGTCTTTGAATTCAGTCCTCTGCAGGTTAATTTTCATTTCTATTAAATGATGGAGCATCCTTACACTCCTAACACATTACCTAGTCCATATCAGTATAGAAATTCAGCATGATATTTTTCCCCATTAAGATCTGATATGTTTTCAAAGTGTTCCTTTAATTTTTTTTTTAGCAGTCTATTTTTAGTTATTGGTCAAAAACCAGTTGCTCACACTATCAGTGGGTTTCAGTGCTAGAGACACTTCAACACTGGATGAGTGTTTCAAAAGATAGGCCTCTGAAAAATGACCCTCTCCTCCCCCTTCACACAGAATTATGTGATTTTCCCCATTACACCGTTCCCTACATGGTGGGAGCAGGAAGGGGTAGGCATATGCATTATGCTTGCCAAAGGGACTTTTTAAAGTGACAATATACTCTGAGCTTAAAAAGAAAAATGCATTAAAGTACTGTATGTGTTCTTAACTAAAAAAAAAACCCCTAAATTTAGGCTTTAATAGACCTGTAATCTATTTTGCATTAAATTGTTTCTCACTATGTTTTTCTGCCTTTTTATAACATCCTCCATGAGCTCCCAAACCTCTCCTTTTACTCACTTCCATTTGTATGGAACACGGAGTACACATTTGCAGGCATGTGCACTGCTCTATGTACACTACAAACCCCAGTCCAGGGATTGACAAATTTACTTTACTTTGAGTCTAAGAGCCAGCTAAAAAAAGGCAGTCACTATGCACGCGGATTGGCTAATGCCTAAGGAAAGGGGAAAGTGGGAGAAGCAGCAGTGGATCTACTGGGGGAAGGGATGGAGAATACATGGAGGTGACGGTATGTAAAGAAGAAAAAAAAAAAAAACTTTAGCTCTGCTGCTTATCCGCAGTTTTGTTTTTTGTTTTGTTTTTTTTAGAAACCAAACCAGCTGCCTAGTGCCCAGAACTGCATGTCCAGGATGTCAGGCAATAGGAATTACTCACACCTGGTGCCAACATTAAATGGGTTGACTAGTGGCGTAGCATGGAGGAGTCAGTACTTAGGCTCCTCACCTTCCAGGGTCACCTCCTTCCCAGCCTTCTATAGCGCCTGGACTGCCTGGTCATTGGGTGGCACTCCTCAGGCTGGTCTCGTTGATGGACAGGATGGCGTCTCACACTCGCAGAGCCCGGGTGTGGTCAATGGCCAGTCCCAGGAAGATCTTGGAGATGAGGACTGGCATCCTTTTCTCCTGACCGCCAGATTCCTTTACCACCCAGACCCTCCACACTAGCTCTGGGCTGTCCAGGGGGTAGCTGGTTCCTGGGCTGCCCAGACCTGACTCGGAGCCCCAGTCAAAACCTATCCAGGGGTAACCATACCAGAGCACCCAGGGGGGTCCCCTGCGAGAGGGTTACCAGCTCAGGGCCATTGCTGAGCCCATTTGGTGCTGTTGGTTCCAGCTCCAAGGTGAGGCTCCCCAGACAGCTTGGCCTGGACCCACACCCAGTGATCCTGTAGGAGGAGCTCCAGGAGCCCAAAGTGGAAGGCTCGAGTCCACACCGCCATGGTGTCACTGACAGCCGCACAGGGGACACTTCCTGCCAAGAGCTCCACTCTGCCCCTGTCAGCTTTGCTCTTCCCCTAACTCACCCTTTCTAATTTCCTACAGCCCCACATCTCTCCAAACTTGCCCTACATAGTCCCGCCCCTCTCCTCCTTTAACCTGCCTTCACAGCACCGCTCCTCCCCACCCTCGGCCTCATACACGCACGTGGCACATTGACACCTGTTGCCCGGCAATGACAGGACCTAACGGGTCTGGTAAGGATTGGGGGGATCCAATGCCGTTGTTTTTTTTTAATGTTGTTTTTTTGTTTTGTTTTTTTTAATTTACATTTTTATAAAAATAAAAGTCAGTACTGCTGCAGCAGGTTCTATACATTTTACAGATGTGCAACTTTGCAGGTAGTTTAGTGCCCCCCCCCCCCCCCCATTATTGATATTTAAAGGAATTTTTTCTTTTTTCTTTTTTTTTTTTTAGCTTTACTGCCTCTTTAAAAACGATACTTTTTTTTTAAACTTTTTTTTTTTTTTCATTGACTCATGTCCCTTAGGGCTGTACCAGAGTCCCCATGCCCTATTTATGGCCAATAACTTGCAGATAAGCCTTCAAAATGGGCACTTTTGAATTTACAAGTTTGAATCCCAAAGACTTGCATTAAGTTCGAAGTTCGCGGTCGGAGGTTCATTAGGTTTGAATGTTTGACCGCGAACCGAACACGGGGATGTTCGGCCCATCACTACTCCAATGGGGTCACTTTTGTGGGGGGGGGGAGGGTAGCTGGTTTTAACAGGTACCCACTCACACTTCTGGTCAGATGCGGCAATCTAAGCTAGATGTCCACCCCCTCTCCTTCCCTGCAGCCTTCTGATACACTTCACAGGTCTCAGAAGACTGCGGGACCATTCACAAAGTGCAGCGTGCTTTGTGCATGCACAGTTGGAATCCAGCTATGACAGCCACAAGGCTTCACTTCCAGTTTCTTGTACTAAAGATGCCAGCACCAGCACCCAAAAGCAACTGATGAATCCGCTCTGGTGAGGACATTGCTGGATCCCTGGACAGGTAAGTGTCTTTATATTAAAATTCAGCTGCTACAGTATTTGTAGCAGCTGCATTAAATTTTTTGGGGGGAGCCTGGAGATCTGCTTTAAGGGCGTTGAGTGAGAAGAGAATTGAAATGGATATCTTGAATGCATGAGTGATTTAGGTTTGCAGGGTATGTAAGAAGGATGGTGATATTTGGATAAGGAATGAAGAGAAAGAAGAGTGATGGCTGTTATTAGATTCATGATGATATTCTGAAGCTCCCATTCCATTGATAACTGTTGCATAACCGTACAGCCCCCTGACTGGTAGTACCTGCACAACCATTCTCTGAATGACTGGCACCTCTAGCCCCTGCCATCCACACTCATGCTTGCACACCATCTACACAAATGATGTGAAGAAACTAGCACCCCTGAACCCTGTTACAGTACCTAAAATCATCTTCCAACAATTTCCTCAAAAAAAAAAAAAAAAAAAAGCAATCCTACTCCCACAAGAAACCCTACTCCCACAACATATTGGTACCCTTTCATTCCCCACTGAAAAGATATTGTCATATGCAATCTATAAATCAAACGAAAACCCCAAATAATGCTGCATAAAAGCATGGGGTAGATTTACTAAAACTGTAGCACTCAGAATCTGGTGCAGCTGTGCATGGCACCCAATCAGCTTCTAATTTCAGCTTGTTCAATTAAGCTTTGGCAATAAAGCCTGGAAGCGGATTGGTTGCTATGCAGAGTTGCACCAGATTTTGCACTTTCCAGCTTTAGTAAATAACTCCCATTGTGTTTCTGTTTTCCTTCCATGGACCAGCACTCCAGCACATCCTACCTCAGATCTACTGTATCGATAGACTTCCTTCCATGGTAGTTTCCAACGTCCACCCACCTAGAATTTTCCACCTTTGCCTCTTCTCCTGGATAATACCTGAGCAGTGAGCCAAGCAGTAAACCCTGAACCAAGGCATCTACACGACCGCTTAGATCACTTATTTTATTACTGATATCCATGCATACAATATTTCTTTTTAAAAACATACACATCCTTTTTTTGTACAAAAAAAAATGTAACCTTCATTAAACTATAAAGTATAGTTACTTAAAGCAGAACTCCAGCAAAAAAAGAAAAAAATGAATTTCAAAATGTAACAATATTCCACATCCTCTGCCCAGGTTGTCATGAACCCACCTCAGCCTATAACTGGACAGTGAAAGATGTTGCAGCACAGTGATTAGCTTACTTCTCTCACTTTTTCTCCTACTTTTAGCATTCTTCTTGTCAGCACATTTGTGCTGTTTCTTTCTCTCACATTACAGTCCTGCTATACAGAGGTGATACCAGGTAAAATTCAGGTACTTACTTTGCTTGCCTTTAACCATCTCAAAACCGCACTATAGCCGAAAGACTGCTTCAGCTTGGCTCTATTGTTCGGAGAGAGTGGACATCCTCTCAGAACCCGCACCCTTTGATGGACACAGCTGATCACAGATCGAGTAAAGGGCCAATCACAAAGTCCCTTTACCATAAGATCAGCTTTTCATTCACAAGTGATCCCATGTAAACAAACTTGCTAGTTATTAGTGTTTCCTTTCCTCATGCGCTGTCACTGTGTGAGGAAAGGAGATCCGATAACCAGCAAGGCTGACCGGGCACATTTACACTGATAATAAGGGCACTGATCATCAGTCCCCTGATTATCAGTGTAGCTCCACGTTAGTGCCGTTAGTGCAGCTTACCAGTACCCATCAGTGCTTCTTTATCAGTGCCACCTCACCAGCGCCCATCAGTGCCACCTCAACACATCTCAGTGAAGAAGAAAAATTACTTTTTTATAACAGAAACTAATAAAAATGTTTTTTTTTTCTTTTCCAAAATGTTCACTCTTCAGTTTGTTTAGCAAAATACACAGTGGTGATCAAATGCCACCAAAAGAAAGCTCTATTTGTCTAAAATAAATAAATAAATGCAAAAAATAATTCATATAAGTTCAGTTTTTCATGACTGCTCAGTTGCCATTTAGATTTCAACAGCACTGAAAGCTGAAAATTAGCCTGGACAGGAAGGGGGTGAAAGTGCCCATTACTGAAATGGTAAAAAAATACATGTACCGCTGTATTGATGGTCACATAGCTGCTCTTATATTTCTATTTGTAAGTGAAGCTAAAGTTGAAGACTTCATATGTTTTGTCTGCCAAAAAACTTTCTCTATATACCGTATTTTCCGGTGTATAAGACGACTGGGCTTATAAGACGACCCCCTACTTTTCCTGCTAAAATGTAGTATTTGGGCTATACTCGCCGTGTAAGACTACCCCTCTTCCAATGCACACCAGTGGGAGGAATAGTGCCCCATCATCGGTGTCAGTGGGAGGAATAGTGCCCCATCATTGGTGTCAGTGGGAGGAATAGTGCCCCATCATTGGTGTCAGTGGGAGGAATAGTGCCCCATCATTGGTGTCAGTGGGAGGAATAGTGCCCCATCATTGGTGTCAGTGGGAGGAATAGTGCCACATCATTGTATTAGTGGGAGGAATAGTGCCTCATCATTGGTATTAGTGGAAGGAATAGTGCCCCATCATTGGTATGAGTGGGAGGAATAGTGCCCCATCCTTGGTGTCAGAGTGACAAATCATGCCCCATCATTGGTGTCAGTGGGAGGAATAGCACCCCATCATTGGTGTCAGTGGGAGGAATAGCACCCCATCATTAGTGTCAGTGAGAGGAATCGTGCCCCATCATTGGTATCAGTGGCAGGAATCGTGCCCTATCATTAGTATCAGTGGGGGGAATAGTGCCCCATCTTTGGTGTCAGTGGGGGAAATCGTGCCCCATCATTGGTATCAGTGGCAGGAATAGTGCCCCATCATTGGTATCAGTGGGGGGAATAGTGCCCCATCATTGGTGTCAGTGGGGGGAATAGTGCCCCATCATTGGTGTCAGTGGGAGGAATAGTGCCCCATCATTGGTGTCAGTGGGAGGAATAGTGCCCCATCATTGGTGTCAGTGGGAGGAATAGTGCCCCAACATTGGTGTCAGTGGGAGGAATAGCGCCCCAACATTGGTGTCAGTGGGAGGAATAGCGCCCCAACATTGGTGTCAGTGGGAGGAATAGCGCCCCAACATTGGTGTCAGTGGGAGGAATAGTGCCCCATCATTGGTGTCAGTGGGGGGTGGAATAGTGCCCCATCATTGGTGTCAGTGGGGGGTGGAATAGTGCCCCATCATTGGTGTCAGTGGGGGGTGGAATAGTGCCCCATCATTGGTGTCAGTGGGGGGTGGAATAGTGCCCCATCATTGGTGTCAGTGGGGGGAATAGTGCCCCATCATTGGTGTCAGTGGGGGAAATAGTGCCCCAACATTGGTGTCAGTGGGAGGAATAGTGCCCCATCATTGGTGTCAGTGGGAGGAATAGTGCCCCAACATTGGTGTCAGTGGGAGGAATAGTGCCCCATCATTGGTGTCAGTGGGGGGTGGAATAGTGCCCCATCGTTGGTGTCAGTGGGGGGTGGAATAGTGCCCCATCGTTGGTGTCAGTGGGGGGTAAAATAGTGCCCCATCGTTGGTGTCAGTGGGGGGTGGAATAGTGCCCCATCGTTGGTGTCAGTGGGGGGGAGGAATAATGCCCCATCATTAGTATCAGTGACACCAATGATGGGGCACTATTCCTCCCACTGACACCAATTACACTTGCTGACCGATGTTCTAGTATGGTGCTGCTGCAGCCAGCATAGGTGGTTGCAGCAGCACCTCTACACTGCACACTTACCGGCCGCTCCTTCACTCGATTTTTGCGGGGCTGCTCGGCTCCGCCCCCTCGCTGGTGATTGGCCACCTGTGTGCCTTTCCTGAGCTACAGTTCTGGCAGCCAATCTCCGATGAGGAGGCGGAGCCGAGCAGCCGCGCGAACATCCAGTGGCCGAACTGAAGGAGCAGCCGCGCTTCCTGGACCGGATCGTCATGGGACCGGATCCTGGTAAGAAACAGCAGCCCCTGCCCACCCCTGTACTTAGTGTCCCTTCCGTTGGAAGGGGGGGCGGCGGCAGCACCACGTCGCCCCCCTAAAAAGTGTCAGTATGCCGTATACCGGCGTATAAGACGACCCCCGACTTTTGAGAGATTTTCAAGGGGTAAAAAGTCGTCTTTTTTTTTTTTTACAAATTTGTTTAACTTGTATGCTAACTGTGGCATACAATGCAGTTTTGCCAATCCTCAGGATAATGCAAGCATGCAGGCACAGAAATTAAATTAATAGTAAAGAGTTTTTTTTCTGAATAACAAATGTGTCATACATACCTGCTCTGTGCAATGGTTTTGCACAAAGCTGCCTTGATCCTCCTCTTCTGGGGTCCCCTGCCGGCGTTTCTGACTTCTCCCCCCTGAGTGACTCCATAGCAAGATGCTTGCCATGGGGGTACTTGTGTGGACTTGGTCCTGAGTGTTGCTGTGTGTGTCCATAGACAGGGATCATGGTGCTACCGAAATCGTTCAAATCTATGTAGACCATTGCAGTGCAATAACAAACACATTGTTCTGATTTTGAAAAGATGGTCCATTGATTTTTAATGCCAATGCACTTTAATGGACAGAAATATTGGATGTGCACCATGTTTTTGACACAGCAGTCCATAGCTATCCTGCGTTGTGGTGTGCTGCACTGTGAGTGTGTTACCTTGGCATGTTGGTTTGCCATTGAAAGTGACTTTAGATAGGCCTGAATGAACTCTAGTAAAAGTAACAATAAATTGTAATACAGTAACTCCTTGTTCTGAATCTACTCAGGGCTCACTAATGTTTCTGAATCTGAACTTACATTTTTTTGATGATTTTTTTTTTTCTCTTTCTTTCCTTTTGTTGCCAACCTACATTTTTCCTTTTATCTAAATGTCTGTTCACATCTGGTGCTGCTGCTAATTTAATTAACATTAGTGTATAGATAAATATGTTATCTACAAGCTGTTTTTTTCCTTTCTGGTGTAACATTCTTGCGCTATGACGAAGTAACAGTTTTATTGCTGTGTATACTTTACAGCTCCAGCCAGAGAATCCAAATGTCATTCCATTGTAGAGCTGCAAAAATATTTCACAACTCTCCATGCCATACAAATAGTATTCTGACATTATTTTTAAGTCCTGCACAATTGTAATGTGAACTGAATATTCTTTTATACTTGTTGGCTTTAGTAATCGATTTTAAAATTAGCAGCAGATTCTGCTGTAAGCTATGTATGTATAGATTGATTTATTAAGATACATTAATAATTTTATCTGCTTTTGTTACCTTACCTCACAATAACGTAAAATGTTAAGTTTATATGATTTATTATTAAATAAGTGTGGTGTCTTTCTTGAAAATTAAAAGCTGAAATTCAGGCACATAAAAATTAATGCAGATTTGCATTAAATAATAAAATGTCATGAAATGTGGGTTTTATTTTGTTTTTTTGCTTTTTTGTTTTGTTTTTTGTTTTTAATTCAAGGGTAGTGTAGTACCTGACGTAAGTACCTGAACTCAACCTGGCATAAGCCTCCTGCAGGTCCTGTACAGCAGAGCTCAGACATGGTAATGGAGAAGGAGCACAATGCATTAATCAATTGTGCTGCAGTGCAAGGAGTATGCTAACTGGAGGAGAAAGCAGAGTAACAGATTAGCTCATCACTGCACTGCTTCTCCTTTTACTGTCCAGTCACAGGCCAGGAGTGGGACGGATATCTGTATTTGCTGGTGAACTGAAGTAAAAAAAAAATTGGGCCTTCTTCCCTTCTAAACAGGGCTGTGCTGTGGGGCAGAGCTATGTATATTACTGAACTGAATAGACAGAACTACAAATCCTATGGCACATACAGTTGCAAGAAAAAGTATGTGAACCCCTTGGGATTACGTGGAGTTTTGCATGAATTGGGCATAAAATGTGCTCTGAACGTCATCTAAGACACAACAATAGAAGAACACAGTCTGCTGAACATAATACTACACAAACATTAGATGTGGCCATGGCTTAATTGCACATAACATGTAAACATTCACAGTGCAGGGAGGAAAATGTATGTGAGGCCCTAGCTTAATGACTTCTCCCAGAGCTAATTGGAGCCAGGAGTGAGCCAACCTTGACTCCAATCAGTGTGATGATATTGGATGTGTTGCTGACAGCTGTCCTGCCCTTTAAAAACACACACCTGTTTTGGGTTTACTGTTTTCAAGAAGCACTGTCTGATGTGAACCATGCCTCGCAGAAAAGAGCTCTCAGAAGACCTACGATCAAGAATTGTTGACTTGCATGAAGCTGGAAAGGGTTACAAAAGTATCTCCAAAAGCCTTGATGTTCATGTGTCCACGGTAAGACAGACTGTCTACAAATAGAGAAAGTTTAGCACTGTTGCTACTCTCCCTAGGCGTGGTCGTCCTGTAAAAATGACTGCAAGAGCACAGCGCAGAATGCTGCATGAAGTAAAGAAGAATCCCAGAGTGTCAGCTAAAGACCTACAGAAATCTCTGGCACATGCTAACATGTTTGTTGACACATCTACAATAAGGAAAACATTAAACAAGAATGGAGTACATGGGAGGACACCACGGAGGAAGCCATTGCTGTCCAAAAAGAAGATTGCAGCATGTTGGAAGTTTGCAAAAGAGCACCCGGATGTTCCACAGCACTACTGGCAAAATATACTGTGGACAGATGAAACCAAGATTGAGTTGTTTGGGAAGAACACACAACACTATGTGTGGAGAAAAAAAGGCACAGCACACCAACATCAAAACCTCATCCCCACTGTGAAACATGGCGGAGGGAGCATCATGGTTTGGGGCTGCTTTGCTGCCTCAGGGCCTGGACGGATTGTTGTCATTGATGGGAAAATGAATTCCAGAGTTTATCAAGACCTTCTGCAGGAAAACGTACGACCTTCTGTCCGCCAACTGAAGCTCCGCAGAGTTTGGATGATGCAACAGGACAATGACCCAAAGCATACAAGTAATTCAACAAACCAATGGCTGCAACAGCACAGAATACGCCTTCTGGAGTGGCCCAGTCAGAGTCCTGACCTCAACCCGATTGAAATGCTGTGGCATGACCTTAAGAGAGCGATTCACACCAGACATCCCAAGAATATTGCTACACTGAAACAGTTTTGTGAAGAGGAGTGGTCCAAAATGACTCCAGATCGTTGTGCAGGTCTGATCTGCAACTACAGGAAACGTTTGGTTGAGGTTATTGCTGCCAAAGGAGGGTCAACCAGTTATTAAGTCCAAAGGTTCACATACTTTTTCCTCCCTGCACTGTGAATGTTTACATGTTATGTGCAATTAAACCATGGCAACATCTAATGTTTGTGTAGTATTATGTTCAGCAGTCTGTGTTCTTCTATTGTTGTGACTTAGATGACGTTCAGAGCACATTTTATGCCCAATTCATGCAAAACTCCACGTAATCCCAAGGGGTTCACATACTTTTTCTTGCAACTGTATATAAGCTCCCTTACACCATTGTGCTCAAAGGTTTGCATACCCTTGCAGATACCATGACATTTTGGCATTTATATTGAAAATATGATTGATCATGCCAAAAAAACTGCCTTTTATTTAAGGATAGTGATTATATCAGGCCATTTATTATCATATAGTTGTTTGGCTCATTTTTAAATGATAATGCTAACAGAAATCATCCAAATGGCCCTGATCAAAAGTTTACATTTCCTGGAATGTTTGGCCTTTTACAAACACACATGGTGACATACACAGGTTAAAATGGCAATTAAAGGTTAATTTCCCACACCTGTGACTTTTTAAATTGCAATTTGTGCAGGTGTGTGTCCTATCTATCTATCTATCTATCTATCTATCTATCTATCTATCTTTCATTCAGTGAGTTTGTTAGCTCACACAAGGGTGTACTGAGCCATGGGAAGCAGAAAAGAACTGTCAAAAGACCTGCGTAACCAGGTAATGGAACTTTAGAAAGATGGAAAAAGATATCTAAAGCCATGAATATGCCAGTCAGTACTGTTCACTCACTTATTAAGAAGTGGAAAGTTTGGGGATCTCTTGATACCAAGCCAAGGTTAGGCAGACCAAGAGATGGCAGCCACAGCTGCCAGACGAATTGTTTGGGATACAAAGAAAAACCCACAGGTAACCTCGGGAGTAATACAGGCTACTCTGGAAAAAGATAGTTGGTTGTTTCAGCAAGCACAATACGATGATACTTGAATAAAAATTAGCTGCATGGTCGACCATAGTTCAAGTATCATCGTATTGTGCTCCTTCACACTTGGTTCACACTGATGCGGTGCAGAACTTGCAGTGTTTTCCATGCGTATTCCGCACTGCATCATGATCGCACCCCGTTCATGCGAACCGCTGCAGGTGTGTATGTTAAGTTACCACTCTGAAAGCGGTCCGCAAAATGCAGTGCAGTGTGCAGATTTGGATCGCATAGGTGTAAATACCCATGCAATCCGATTCTAGTGCAGACCAAAAAAAGGGTCCTGCACATTTTTGGTGCGGGTGCAGTGCAATTAGAGCCATGCAAACTGTATGGCTCCAATCGCACTGCATACAAATCACGTGATTTGGACAGGAATGTGGTGCAGTCCCTGTGCGAATCACATGCGATATACCGCATTGCATATATGTGAACCCAGGCTGAAACATGCAAACCATCTTTTTCCAGAGTAGCATGTATTTCTCCTGAGGTTACCTGATCAAGGGATGCCCAACTTTCCGCTTCTTAATAAGTGATTGAACAGTACTGACTGTCATATCCAAGGCTTTGGATCTCTTTTTTTAATATCTTTTTCCATCTTCATAAAGTTCCATTGCCTTGTTACCCAGATCATTTGACAGTTCTCTTCTGCTCCCCATGGCTCAGTATCTAGCCTACTCAGTGCATCTATGTGAATGCTAACAAACTCATTGACTATTTATACACAGACACTAATTGTAATTTAAAAGATGTGGGAAATTAACCTTTAATTGCCATTTTGACCCGTGTGTGTCACTTTTTGTGCCTGTACCAAGAACATTCCAGGGTATGTAAACTTTTGATCAGCGCCATTTGGGTGATTTCTGTTATCATTATGATTTAGAAAGGAGCCAAACAACTATGTTTTTTTTTTTGGCACGATCAGTCATATTTTCAATATAAATGTCAAATTTTCACAATTTCAGCTAGGGTATGCAAACTTTTGCGCACAACTGCATTTCACTTGTATTTTTAGCTATTTTCCTAAAGTTCAGCCTGTACTATTAAAAATATTTTCATTAGTTAAAGCTGTTCTTCACCCTGTTTGAAAAAAAGAAGTCATCAAATACAGATACTGTAACATGCTGACTAATAAGGACACTTTCCAGTCCAAGAGTCCAGCACTGTCCTCACCCAAATCAACTCTTCACTAGTCTTTGGGTCCCTGGCAATGGAATGTTTATTGTGGGTGTGATTTCTTATAACTTCCCAGATGGCTGCCCGTTGCGCATGTGCAAGCTGCGTTGTGCTTTGAGAATGGTCCTACAGCCTTCTGTGACCTGTGTCCCAGACAGCTGCAGACAGGGAGGTGGGGGAGGAGAACTTTTGGTGGATCACTGTGGCAATCCAACTGGACATGGGAGCGGGTAGCTGTCAAAACCAGATATTTGCTTCCCCTTTCCTGAAAAAGTGCCAAAAATATAGATGGGGAGGGGGGGGGGCATACACCCAAACTTCCCTTTTTAGGGTGAAGTTCTGCTTTAGCTTTACATGCATGTATGGATTATGTATTTCCACAGCAAATGGTTACTATCCAGACTGCACATAGAAGCTCACAATTATGGCCAAACACAATCTACTAATATTTTAATGAGCTGTGCACTGATGTTTGTTTACACATTTACTAAACCAATAGTAAGTACTGTACAGTTATTTCAAAGTGACTTTACTAGAAAATGGCTAGAGACAATGATGTATATGTTACATTGTTTTGTGAAAGTACTTGAATTTGACTTCATTTCAGTCTCTTGTAGTTTCTTGTAGAGCAGCAGTCCAATTGTGAGAGGAAAGGGCAGGACTGGGGCCAATCAGATGTGCATAAGTGGAAAATATTCTGACAGGAGGCGGGAGCAGAGTAAATTGAAGGACTCATCACTGTTATACTGCTGTTCCTTCAGGGGTAAGGATAGAGAGGTAACCAGAATGTACTGCAGTAATGAAAATATTTCATTTATTTACCTGTTTGCTTGCGGTTCAGTTTTAAATAAATTTGACAGAATCACCAATTTTATTCTGACGGTTATTTTGGTTATTTTCCAACAGTACTATGAATTTAAAGTAGAACTACAACCTCTCATTAAAATTAAATATGTGCTGTAGCTCCAAATTATGTTGTAGGTATATCTGCATTTACAGTTTTTTTCTTGCAAAGTCCCCCTGCAAAGTCCCCCGAGCACCCATTCTGCCTGCCAATGATATCCACCTAATAGACATTCTTGTGATGGTGTGGAAACAAATACAAGGAGTTCCGGGAATGGACATGGGGTGATGCTGTGCTTTACCCACCCTTTTGTTCTTCACATAGCCAAAAAGATGACAAGATGTTACGTGAATGAACATGGTGAGAGGAAAGGGAGGGTGAATGTCAGGATCCCCTCACTGCTGCAGCCACAGCATTAATCCCTGCAACACTGGAAGTGCAGTGCTGTCTGTACATTCCAGGTGTTTTATTTTTTGCACTATAAACAAAAAACAAGCACAAAATGTGAAAAAATAAGTTTTTCTTTGTATCTATTATAAAATTTAGCAAACAGATTTTTCTCCTTCATTGATGTGCGTTGATGAGGCTGCACTGATAGGTAGCACTGATGGGCACTGATGAAGGTGGAACTGATGAGGCGGCACTGGTGGGCATTGATGAGGAGGCACTGATGATGCTGCACTGGTATGCAGCGATGATGGGCACCGATAGGTGGCAATGATGGGTGACACTGACTGGGAGGCACTGCTGGGCACAGGTGGGAAGCACTGCTGGGCAGCATTGCTGGGCACTGATCATCAGTGCCAAACTGCTCTGTGGCAATTGACTGTTATCGTTTGTACTTTCTTCACAATATGACAGTTTGAGGAACGTGCAACCGATAACTGGCAACTGTATTTATTCGGTGATCTGCTGTGTCATTAGACACAGCTAATCACATGGTAAAAAGCTGCTGTGATTAGTCTTTTACCTCATCACGTGATCAGCTGTGCCCGTAGGACACAGCGATCACGGAGATCGCCAAGGTGCACGCCACTGGGGACGTGTGAGAGGGCGCGTTCTGGGAGGACATTCTATGACGCCCTCCCAGAACTGGACGACCGCGCTGTAGCCGTCATTCGGCTATAGTATGGTTGGAAAGTGGTTAATTGCCTCTTCTCAAGAGAGAATAAATTAATTTCCTATAATCTTTCCCCACAGCTGAGCTCCTCCATGCACCTTATCAGTTTGGTTGCCAATCTCCACACTCTTTCCAGTTCCCTGATTATCATTTTTATGAACTGGTGCCCAAAACTGAACAGCATATTCTAGATGAGTTGTAATTATTTGTACAGGGGCAAAATGATGTCTATTTCTCTCTTGAGTCTATACCTCTTTTAATACTGTAGTTTGCTCGCTTTAGAAACTGCAGCTTGGTACAATTCCATCTGCTGCTAATTTGTTTGACTAAATTGTAAACTCAAAATGTTATTGTGTTCATATTCAATTATATCACTTTTATCTGTAGGCTTACTTTACTTTTTTGCATGATTGTATATTATTAGTATAATTTTTTGAAAGATGCAGTGCCAAATAGTGTCTAAACAAAAATAAAGAATACAATAAATCCAAATGTAAAGGTAATTACCGCAAAACCTCCGTTTTATATAGGTGAATTTAAAGAAACACTCCCTTTAAGAAAAAAAAATTTGACCACCTGAGATGTCCTAAATAAAATAAATAAATAAACGTCCACTGTAATGATTCAATCCAAAATTTGTCTGTGTAGTTTTTCCACCAACAGGAATTGCGTCACAACACTGCACTCTGCCATCACCATTGCACACTCACCAGCTTCTAAGCTGCATAAGTAAAAGCAGCAAACAGCATATGTGTATCTTAACATCAGTGGACTCGTGTCTTCCCCCAGTTATAGAAGTGCAATGATCCTTATCCCCAAGAGGCAGTCATCACATTGGGGGAAAATGCTTACTCAAAGAAGCCTATAAAGGACCATATATAGTGTAGTATTTTATTTAAAAAGCTTAAGTCTTCATCACATCAAGGTGAAAAACATATAGGTACCAAATAGCAGCATTAAATTAAAAAGCCATATCCAGCAATAGAGCATTAACACAATGAGAGTGCACTTACAAAGATGGCCCTTGGCCCTGAAGCAGAAGCATAACGGCCATGCGTAGCTCCGCTTCTACATGTTTGTGCTATAGCACATCGTCAGGGGAAGGCTATAGAGAATATAGGGTACTGAAATTTGTCGCCATATCATAGGTGCACACAAATTTTAACGTTTGGCATGTTGGGTGTCTATTTACTCGGCACAACTTCATATTTTATATGTTACCAAAAATGTGGGTAATATATTGCTTTTGTTTGCCCTAAAATTCACTTTTTGCACTTAGGCTTTAACAAGGTCATGGTATATCTGCTATACCAAAAATTGTCAAACTGGTTTAGCTGCTTCCCATCCAGTGCACAAGATCTCCGTAACATAAAATTGGTGACTTGTAGGGTCTTTTGACGCGCCATAGAAAATATAGGGTACTGAAGATTGTCTCCATTTCACAGGTGCACGCACATTTAAGGTTTGAGATGTTGGATATCTATTTGCTCAGCATAACCTCGTTTTTTTATATTTTACCAAAAATTTGGGCAATTTATTGTTTGTTTGCCCTAAAATTCACTTTAGTGTGTTTTTTACAGAAAATTTGCGTTTCCTAGACCTTTGTGGTAATATCATGTGACATATAAAAAATTTAAACTACTACTATTTTATTCTCTAGGGTGTCTGCTTTTATATATGTTTGGGGGTTTTGTGTAATCTTCAGGCCTAAAATATTTTTTTAAATGTGTGCAAAAAAATGCAAAAACATCTGACAGCGAAAGGGTTAAGAGAGGGACTATATATAGTACCTTTCCCAGCAGTCAGCATCAGGTGGATCCTAATTTCTGGGATCTGTTGGCTGGTGGGAGACACCCACTGGTGGCCACTAGCACTACACTCCTGTTTTGGGAACCACAGTGCCACCAGCAGGTGATCCAGGTCCTGACAATTTAAAGCTAATGACAAGTAATTTTTGTCTCTCTTACTTGCATTAGAATAAACGTGTATGGGCCCAGTGGACCCTTTACTAATTCACTGGGAAGGAAGGCAAGATACAGTTTTACTATTTTTTGGGACCCATCTTGAACTACATGCCCAATTTTAAATAGATTATAGGCTGATATTAAAAAAGAAGGGGGCCCACATGCCCGGAGCTCTCTTGCTATGGTGACATGCTAGTCTGGCATGAATCAAGGCAACAGAAACAGGAAAAAGTAGAGCTTTATTATTCTAATATATAAATTTCAGATTAGTGTGGATATCTGGCTGCAGATCGGCACAATCCCAGCTCAGATTTTGAACTCTGCAAATCAATTCACTCATGTCTATTTACAGTTCTAAATTGATCTTTGTGTCACCTTTTGCCATTACACTATGAGGTCAATTCGGTGACTCAGTAACAATGTTTATGCAGCTGAGTATAGCAAATGATGGCTTTATTTAGTACAGCTTGTGAAGTGAATACTTGTTGAATGTAATTCTTTACTGGGAGTATTTAGTATAACTTCGTACAACTGCTTTATCTGTGAAAATAATATTGTACGTTTTAGCTATAGTATTTATTTGGATGTTTTTATTAGCAATTACAGTATTAAGGTTGCAGTTTTTTTTATTTAGAAGTTTTTTTTTTAATTCTAATCTGCTAAAAATAAGATCATCCTCTTTGAGATTTCACATTCAGGCACCATGGGTATCATTATGACAGACCTTTTAAACTCATATCTGCTCATAGAGGTCTATTTATAAAATATTCTATTGGCAAATATCACATACATTTGTGCAGGCTGCTTGAATTGTGGTCGTAATACCAATAATAGATTAATTTCTACACTGCTCAAAAAAATTAAAGGAACACTTTGAAAACACATCAGATCTCCATGGGCAAAGATATCATGCTGGATATCTACACTGATATGGACTGGGTAATGTGTTGGGAACGTAAGGATGCCCCATCGTTTGATGGAAATGAAAATTATCAACCCACAGAAGACTGACTTCAAAGACACCCTGAAAATCAGAATGAAAAAATGATGCAGCAGGCTAGTCCATTTTGCTGAAATTTCATTGCAGCAACTCAAAATGGTACTCAGTAGTTTGTATGGCCCACACGTGCTTGTATGCATGCCTGACAATGTCGGAGCATGCTCCAAATGAGACAACAGATGGTGTCTTGGGGTATTTCCTCCCAGATCTGGGCCAGGGCATCACTGAGCTCCTGGACAGTCTGAGGTGCAACCTGGCAGCATCTGATAGACTGAAACATGATATCCCAGAGGTGTTCTATTGGATTTAGGTCAGGCGAGCATGGGGGCCATTCAGTGGTATCAATTCCTTCATTGCCTCATGCTGCTAGTAGTGACACTGATCCTAGCCAAATCCAAAACTAGTGAAAAACAGTCAGAAAAGATGAGTAGGGAAAAAATTTAATTGGCCTCCACCTGTAAAACCATTCCTGTTTTGGGGATCGTCTCATTGTTGCCCAACTAGTGCACCTGTTAGTTTCATTAACACCAAAGCAGCTGAAACTGTATCAACCCCCTCTGCTACTTAATTGACCAGATCAATATCCCAGGAGTTTAAATGACTTGATGCTATACTCTGGTTAAGAAGTATTCCTTTAATTTTTTTGAGCAGTGTATGATCAGCCAAAATGTGGTTTAGTTTTCTGGGACAGTATACCAGATTTTGGCCACTAGATGGAGCTGACAATCATAGGAATTAATGTATTACAGTAATTATTATTATTATACAGGATTTATATAGCGCCAACAGTTTGCTCAGAGATTTACAATATAACGGGAGACAATACAGTTCAATACAAGAGGGATAGGAGGGCCTGATCCTTGGAGCTTACAATCTAATTACATCTAAAATGTGTGCAGCCTGCACAAATCTATGTGACATTTGTCCAACAAATGTTTTATAAATAGATCCCATCAAGGTTTTCTTTTTGCTCTTTTGAAGATATTTTCCTAATTTCCCAATCTTCTTTGGGGTGATGGGAGAAGAAATACAATTACGTTTTCTAAATGGCAATATGAGCAGCAATAAAACCCTCACTTGTGTGAGTTCAGCCTGCTGAATGGAAAAAACGAACCGTCTATAGCCAGCTTTAGATTGAAATGTATTTTTTTCAGCTTTATTTCTTACCAACACATGTTATGACTGTAAAACTAATTTGGAATTCTGTAGAGCATAAGATGTGCCATAGGAGAGAGTACATTCATTTCCATAGTTTACAGATAAACCCCATCCTTTTATCTTTCTAGGTACTAGGTAAGAATTATTGCACAGTTCTTTGATATAAGAAATAAGCCTTTTTTTTATTTACATCATAACGGTCTATAAAGGTACATGGTAGAATTATGTAGGAATACATTGATCATCACTGAGTTACCTGCCAGTTTGATGGCTGCCACGACTTGTCTATCTTATTAACCAGTCTACTGGTCCAAAAACAGAGCCATATAATTCAGTTCATATTACATATACATTCTGTTTATTGGAGAAAGCTATTGCAGTCGTGAAATAAATCTTGGTAGCTAATGGGTTCTATACCTTATCTAACATAAGTCAAACATGAAGATTTATAGTCAGTGTGATGATGTACGTAAGCTCACCATACACATTACAATCTTTGTACAGTCTTTTTAGATATACTAAACCCATGAATTATAAAGACCTACCTAAACTATTCAGTCAACTTTTTATATCCAGACAGACAGGAATTCACAGTACTTGGTTATTAGGATTGTACGGTCAGGTTGTTACATGTACGGTGAACTTTCGGTGTTTTCTAAAGCTATGAGTGCATGTGAATTATGACACTAAGATTCTACCCTTTTGTTACAGTCCCCATACATAATTATCATGAAAATGTAAAATAAGGGTATGCTATTGTGGCAGCTTGCCTTCAGACTTCTCTGAAGCAGTAACTTTAAAATATATAGCCTAATAGTAGATTAATAAAATGATTATGTATATTGTTAACATAATATACTATGCAATACTATGTACAAGGTAAATATATAAATTTGGAAGATAAAATTTTGATCCCACAGAGGATGAGGAGATATCATTTAGTTAGGGTAAGCATAGAATGGTATTCATTTTGGTTGTCACAGACCAGTAGATGTGATAATGAATGTTCACCAGTTTTAGACAGCATCACACACATGCATTGATGGCTAAGCGTGGTGACGTAATTCCGGTGTGACATCAAGGCTCTGTGGCCCTTAGGGGTCGCTGAGTGGAGGTGAGAGGCCATTGCAGCCATTTTTGGGAGCACCAACCGGTGTGTTGTGCATTCACAGTGTGTTGTTTGCATGACCAAGAAGACTGAAACACTGCTGTTGTATTTACACCTGTTGGACTGTGTTACACCATTATTACTTTATGGTCTATGTTATTTTGAGCACGTAGTGTGTCTTTATCCCTCCACAGGGATATACTTTATACAGTTTTGAGTCCCATTTGTGGGCACTAGGGGTCACTTGGTTTATATCCCGTATTGGGACTGGGCTCACTGCATATAGGGCACTTATTAGGTCATTTTAGACCTTGTGTGTTTTGATCACTCACTGTCACTTATATTTTATTCTTAGCGCTACACCACTTTGCATTTATTAATATCTTCTGACCTATAGGTACAGGATTAGGTGTTTGGCTGCTACTTAAGTTTAATTATATTCCATTCGGTCATTTTCTCTTACATCTGAGCGCGGGGGGATCATTTTATTATTTTTATCACACACATGAACTTTGCTTACTGTTTGCTGCTGCCACTTGCAGTATAGGCTGCAAGATGCTCTGCTCCAAATTCTGTAGTCAACATGAAAACCCTAGAAATGACCTTCTTTTTATTATTCCCTTTTGGTCTGTTGAATATACTATTGAAAGGTATTTTTTTTTTTATATCTGTGTGAGAAAAAATACCTGCTCATCCTGTCAAAAATTCAGTAAGTTCATAACTCGCTGTGCATTCTGCTGCAGTGAAATCACTAGGAGATCTATTAGCCTTGCCCAGATCACTTTTGAACTACAGAACAACTCCCCCATGTTTAAATAAAGTTGAGTTGTAGTGTAGTCCTAGCACAATTCCTAACTTAGGTTGACAACACTGTTCCTCTATAGATACTCTGAGTGTTGTTGCCTTGTGACAGAAAGTGTACTATGAGCAGGCTTACCAGTTGAAAATTGTATTAAAAAGTAAACACAATCAGCATATCTAAGGACTGGCAAACTGTAATATATTACATTTTATATTCTTGGGTTTAGATATACTTATCAGGTCAGCCAATCAGAAGTACAACTGCCACCAGGTTAGTGCAGTCTTTAACCATTTGACCTCCAAATGGTTTTACCGTCCTCATGATCAGAGCATGTTTTGCTATTCAACACCGCACTGTTTTAACATTTTGAACCTTTTTTCATACAAAAAACTAAAATTGTTTACTTTTTTTATAAAACATATCCAATAAAAAAAATCTAATTTCTTCATAAATTTAGGCCAAAGTGTATTCTGCTACACGACTTTGGTTAAAAAAAAATCCCAATAAGTGTATATTAACTGGTTTGTGTGAAAGTTATAGCATCTACAAACTGTGATATGTATGTGTGTGTGTGTGTGTGTGTGTGTGTGTGTGTATATATGTATGTATGTGTGTGTGTGTGTGTGTGTATGTGTATATATATATATATATATATATATATATATACATACAGTTGCAAGAAAAAGTATGTGAACCCCTTGGGATTACGTGGAGTTTTGCATGAATTGGGCATAAAATGTGCTCTGAATGTCATCTAAGTCACAACAATAGCAGAACACAGTCTGCTGAACATAATACTACACAAACATTAGATGTTGCCATGGTTTAATTGCACATAACATGTAAACATTCACAGTGCAGGGAGGAAAAAGTATGTGAACCTTTGGACTTAATAACTGGTTGACCCTCCTTTGGCAGCAATAACCTCAACCAAACGTTTCCTGTAGTTGCAGATCAGACCTGCACAACGATCTGGAGTCATTTTGGACCACTCCTCTTCACAAAACTGTTTCAGTGTAGCAATATTCTTGGGATGTCTGGTGTGAATCGCTCTCTTAAGGTCATGCCACAGCATTTCAATCGGGTTGAGGTCAGGACTCTGACTGGGCCACTCCAGAAGGCGTATTCTGTGCTGTTGCAGCCATTGGTTTGTTGAATTACTTGTATGCTTTGGGTCATTGTCCTGTTGCATCACCCATCCTCTGCGGAGCTTCAGTTGGCGGACAGAAGGTCGTACGTTTTCCTGCAAAATGTCTTGATAAACTCTAGAATTCATTTTCCCATCAATGACAACAATCCATCCATGCCCTGAGGCAGCAAAGCAGCCCCAAACCATGATGCTCCCTCCGCCATGTTTTACAGTGGGGATGAGGTTTTGATGTTGGTGTGCTGGGCCTTTTTTTCTCCACACAGTGTTGTGTGTTCTTCCCAAACAACTCAATCTTGGTTTCATCTGTCCACAGTATATTTTGCCAGTAGTGCTGTGGAACATCCAGGTGCTCTTTTGCAAACTTCAAACATGCTGCAATATTCTTTTTGGACAGCAATGGCTTCCTCCGTGGTGTCCTCCCATGTACTCCATTCTTGTTTAATGTTTTCCTTATTGTAGATGTGTCAACAAAAATGTTAGCATGTGCCAGAGATTTCTGTAGGTTTTTAGCTGACACTCTGGGATTCTTCTTTACCTCATGCAGCATTCTGCGCTGTGCTCTTGCAGTCATTTTTACAGGACGACCCCGCCTAGGGAGAGTAGCAACAGTGCTAAACTTTCTCCATTTGTAGACAGTCTGTCTTACCGTGGACACATGAACATCAAGGCTTTTGGAGATACTTTTGTAACCCTTTCCAGCTTCATGCAAGTCAACAATTCTTGATCGTAGGTCTTCTGAGAGCTCTTTTCTGCGAGGCATGGTTCACATCAGACAGTGCTTCTTGAAACCAGTAAACCCAAAACAGGTGTGTGTTTTTTAAGGGCAGGACAGCTGTCAGCAACACATCCAATATCATCACACTGATTGGAGTCAAGGTTGGCTCACTCCTGGCTCCAATTAGCTCTGGGAGAAGTCATTAAGCTAGGGCCTCCCATACTTTTTCCTCCCTGCACTGTGAATGTTTACATGTTATGTGCAATTAAACCATGGCAACATCTAATGTTTGTGTAGTATTATGTTTAGCAGACTGTGTTCTTCTATTGTTGTGACTTAGATGATGTTCAGAGCATATTTTATGCCCAATTCATGCAAAACTCCACGTAATCCCTAGGGGTTCACATACTTTTTCTTGCAACTGTATATATATATATATATATATATATATATATATATATATATATATATATATATAGCCACTTGAAGACCAAGCCTTTTCTGGCACTTTTTGTTTACAAGTAAAAATCAGTATTGTTTGCTAGAAAATTACTTGGAACCCCCAAACATTTATTTTTTTTTTTTAACAGAGACCCTAGAGAATAAAATGGTGATTGTTGCAATTTTTTAGCTCCCACCGTATTTGTGCAGTGTTTTTTTAAAACTCAATTGTTTTGGAAAAAATACACTTTAATAAATTTAAAAAGCCAACAATATATAATCCAGTTCTTTTGTAAAATACAAAACATGATGTTACGCTGAGTAAATAGATACCTAACATGTCATGTTTTAAAATTGAGCACTCTTGTAGAATGGCCACAAACTGAAATACTTTAAACATTTTTACAGGTTACCTGTTTAGAGTTACAGAGGAGGTCTAGCACTAGAATTATTCACTCTAAAGTTCACGGTGATACCGCACATGTGTGGTGCAAACACCGTTTACATATGTGTGTGCGATTTGCGTTTCTGAGCACAAGGATGGAGGGTGCTTTTAACTTTTTTTGTTTTTAATTTTTACATTGTCCCTTTAAAAAAAAAAAAAAAAAAAAAAATTTTGATCATTTTTATTCCTATTACAAGGAATGTAAACATCCCTTGTAATACAAATAAGAGATGACAGGTCCTCTATATGGAGAGATCTGGGGCCACTGGATTGTTCCCAGGCTCGCCAGTAAAAGCGGTAAGCCTCAGAAACACCAGTGAGTGGCGGGAGGAGGGAGTCAACCCCTCCCGCTGCTTCTGAAAGCAATCCAGCAGCTAATTCATGAGACAGCGAATCGCCGGCTGAAAAAAAAAAATACTGTGGGTTGTGTCTATTACCCTGGTAAACCATATCCAAACCGCAAACGGCAATGTGTATATGTACTTATTGTGGTCAGCAAATGGATGGAATATATGTGTGTGTGTGTGTGTGTGTGTGTGTGTGTGTGTGTGTATATATGTATGTATGTGACTGTGATAGTGTAGAAGCCAATCTGACACTAGCTGACACTGGCTGGGAGGTACACTAACCAACACTGACATCAATAGTGACATTAATACAGTGATCAGTGCTAATACTGTACTAGTGATACTGACTGAGAAGGGGTTACAATCTAGGAGCAATCAGAGGGTTAACTGTGTGCCTAGCAAGTGTAATATATTCTGCATTTACTTACAGATCTGGCTTTGATTGGCTACAGCCAATCAGGTCTTAGCCCTAAATCATTGGCAGGGACCTACTGACAAAATCCTGTTGTAGCCAGTGACAGTGGGAGATAGCAGCATGTACACCCCTACCCCAGAACAGTAAATATACTGTGGGCGGGTGGGAAGTAGTTAACAAGGGTATCACTATTTACCCTAGCTCACATGTCTCAGTCCGCTTCTTTTCCCAAAGTTCCAGGAACACCCAACTTGAAAAAAAAACATTGGCACCATTCACCCTGTAGAACTTTTGTAGAAATATAGTTAGGAAGTTGGGGAAACACCTTTTAAAAATCTTATTTTTTATACAGGCCTAGCTTCCGGACCTCTGTAAAGTTTATTTGTGCACTCTGTCCAGTTTATGCTGGATAGACAGATTCTAATGGTGAGCAGAGCCGATGAGAAGGTTCATGTAGGGACTTTTCCCTTGGCCTGTCAATAGCATAATTTGCTCTGCAGGGGAGACCTCTCAATACATAAATTCAGGGCAGACAACGTGTTAGAAAAGTTGGTCCCAGATATTTATCACCCACCAACAATGGATACAGAAAACATCAAAAACACCAGAAAGTTAATCAATGTAATGTACCTCCTTGAAGGTTGAAAGTTAAGCTGGCCATAGATGGATAGAATTTCAAACTAAAATTCTTAGGAAAATTTGTACAAAAAGTCTCAGAAAATGTGTTTGCTATTAGAAAGATTTAATTTGTTCTTAACACTGATTTTAGAATAAACGGACTGTACTGATTAAAAATCACATACACCATTAGAAATTCATTGTCCGAGAAAAAATTTCCATCCTTCTCCTTTGAATTTTCCCATCAGTGAGGTAAATAGCAGCAACCTTTGATTTGACCAACTAATACTTTGAAAAACAAACACACTTTCTTTGAACCTTCTTTTCCTAAGACTTTTCACTTGAAAGTCGGCCCATCTATGCCCATCAGCTTTATGTTCATCATTGATGTTTGTTAAGTTTCCTTTTCAATAGCAAGAGATCTATAGTATTATGTGTGCTGTTACCTGTGTGCATCAAGGTCAGGAATCTTTAGGACACTGTTTTCAAGACTTTTAGTGATGAAGTGATATATAGATGACTTCCACTCCACATAAATTCCTTACATGTTTACCTTACCTTTTAAAAACTACCATACTACTAAAAACTACTATAACATTTATAGAGCTGTTCCTCACTAAGCATTAAAACATAATAACCTTTAGCTTGCACAAGAAATGTACGTCCTTAGAAGGCTGAAAGTATTTGTGCCCTGCTGTGTGTTATACTTGGCTCTTTATAATGTACTGTTTTTGTGCTGTTAATTGAGCACAGCAAGGTCAAAGATCTTTAAAGTGAAGTTCCACTCACCCTGTCAAAAACTGTAGCTGCTGCCTTTTAATAAACAGCCACTTACCTTTCCCTCGGTCCCGCAATGTGTCCCCTGCAGCCCGTTTCACCGGCCGTCCTGTATTCCAGGAGGCCAGCATCTTCAGTGTGGGCACCCAGCTGTGACAGCTTGCAGCTTCACAGCTGGGTACCCACTGCGCATGCGCGAGTAGCGCTGCGCTTCCTGAATGGTCCTGTAGTCTTCTGGGACCTGTCACATGTCCGAAAAGACTACAGGGAGCGAGGGAGGGAGGACACCTTCCAGTTGCCTAGGCGATCGGACTAGAAGTGGGAGCGGGTGCCTGTCAAATTCGGGTACATGCTCCCCCCCCCCCCCCCCCCCGCCCGCCAAAGGTGCCAATCATTAATGGGGAGTGGGAGAGCAGTCCTTAAAGCGGAACTTCCCCTTTTGGGTGGAGCTCCGCTTTAATATGATGCTACAGGGCTTTAGACATGTATAGTATATTAAAATGACTGATATCGCTCATTTCTAAGAACTGAATTAAATAGAATGTATGGAATGCACTTATTTTAGTGTTTTGTGACCACTTAATTCTTAACCCGGATTCCACAATTATCAAAAAATGACTGCTGGTAAAACGAAAGTCAGATAAATATATTTCCAAACTCAGGCTGTTGACACAAGCCACTATTGGTAGAAAGTCTTTATTTAGTGTATTGCATGTCTTTTCCATGGCATTAGATCTGCGAATTGAGCTTGACCAGATTTGCATAACACTTATGCAACTGATAATTGTTGCTGGAAACAGGGCTATCTTTGATATTGATTGGATCCTGGGCAAACATTTTCTTGGGCCTCCCATGCAATTTCGCTCTCCATCTGCGCTGAGTCATACAATAAATAGCAGCTAGATTTTAAAATCCGTTTATTTACCTGATCAGGCAGCAATTGCAATTGGTTGTCGGAGGTAACAGCATATCATTACAGCTCACTGACTGGTTGGTAGGTGCTACAGCACACGTTATGGCTCTCTGATTAGTTGCTAGAGATTACAGCATATGCTTTCTGTTTTGCTGATTGGTTGCTACACATTACCCCTCACCCATTGGATGCTAGAGGTTACTACACATCCTTACCACTCACTGATTGCTAGAGGTTACTGTACTTCTTTATTGGTCACTGATTGGTTGCTAGAGATTACAGCAGATAACTACTGTTCACTGATTGGTTGCTGGAGGTTACTGTATATCATTACTGCTCACTGATTGGTTGCTATTGGTTACTGCTATTGGACCCACTAATAGAAACTCCCTAGGGATTTTAGGACTCCTGGAATCAGGGGCAGTGCTGGGGGAAAGATGTGATCAGTGTCAGTGCGGGGGGGATTGAGGGGATCAGTGGTAGTGGTGGGAGGATGGGATCAGTAGCGGTGGTGGGGGGATGGGAGAAGTGGCAGCGCTGGTGGGGGGGTAAGATGAGTGACAGTGCTTGGGGTGGATGGGATCAGTGGCAGTGCTGATTGGGGATGAGAGGTAACATTTCTACATCGACTACCAATGTAAGAGGTGATTTACACTGACCACCAGTGTAAGGGCAATTCTGCACTTACCACCATGTAAAGGGAAATCTACATCGACCGCCAGTGTAATAGGGAATCTGCACTGATGACCATTGCAATGAAAAAATTACACTGACAACCAATGTAATGGGGGATTTTACACCAACAACAAATGCAATTTCTACACTGGCCACCAATGTAAGGGGGAATTTACACTGACCATCAATTTAAGGGCGTCTTCTACATGGACCACCAATGTAAAGGAGGATTTGACACTGATCACAAATGTAAGTTAGGGTTTTTTACCAACTACCAATATAAAGAGGAGTTTCTACAGTGGCCACCAATGTAATGGGGATTTACACTTACCACTAAAGTAATAGTATCATTCACAGTGACCACCAATGTAATGAACAGATATATACTGGCCACCAGTCTAATTGAGACATTTAGCCTATGTTCACATTTGTGCATGTCGGAAATGCATGCAAAACTAGTTTCCTGACACCACATAAACATGCTGCCTTTTAGCAGATACCCAGCAGTGCCATTAATTGTTAATAACACCCTCAGGCATCTGCTGCTGTGCGCGTTTCCACATGCACCAAAACTCACCATGCTGTGGATTGGTGTGATTTTGAAAAAGGGTCGGGGACTTTACGCATTCCTAGCACACTGAACAGCCCATTGAAATGAATGGGCCGCCTTACATGTGACGTACATCTTTATCCACCCCATCAGTACACATTTGCATCTTAAATTTCCCTGCTAACCTTTGCACCCCAAACCCCCCCTATCCTCTTCACTCTAACCTCTCCCCACCTTAACTCCACATGCCTCCTCTGCTCACACATTTTTTCTTACCTCTGTACAACCCCTCCTTGCTCACCTGTGTGCTCACCAAACTGCTTATCTCTCTCTCTCTCCCCTCTCTCTCCCCCCCCTCTCCCCTCTCTCTCCTCTCTCTCCCTCTCTCTCCCCCCTCTCTCTTCCCCTCTCCCCCCCTCTCTTCCCCTCTCTCCCTCCTTTCCTTGTCTTTGCAGAATAGGCTGATGTAACCTCAGTTGCAGGCAAGACTTTCAGGCATGTACCCGTTTACCTCTTCAGTGGGCAGCATTCAGCAAAGGTGATGGTGACTGGAACCTCAGGAAGGCATAAGATACATAAGAATGCTGCTGATATTTACATATGAATGTCCTCACTATTTACATATCAATGCAGCCCCCCTTCTATTTACATATGCATGCAAGGTATTTACATGAGGGCAGCTGCCCATTTTGCCCCCCTTTAACCTCCCTAGCTGTCTGTTTATGTCAGTATTTCTGTGCTCAAAGCGGTACTTTTTTTGCATGGAAATATGTAGTTTTTTTATTGTAGGCCTGTAATTTTTAGGAATAACTCACTGAAATCTGTCCAAACAAGAGCCTAGTAAACATCTCGGGTATGATAAAATTTGAAGCACAAAATCATAAATTATAATTTAATAAATAATCATAAAAAATAATATCATAAATTTAATTCAATAATATAATCAAACCAAAAACACTGAAATTTTAAATATAGCGCCAAGTTCGCACATCACTGAGCAAAGTCGCAAAATTGTTTTCAGTGTTTGACGAATTTCCCCACAAATCATTATTACTCAATTCTGCAAGTGGTTCTAATTTACTATCGCTGTTCTCTAGCTGGTCTAAAACTGCTTTTGACCTAAAGGGACGTTTTTTGGACGCCATGGACTTTTCTCAGTTTCAAGGCAGAAAGAACAGTAAAAATAGAGGCAGGGCACAGGACAAAGCACTAGGGACAAAATGTATGTGAAATGGTTTGATACAGTAATGTTTTCTATGTGATTTTAGTGTATTTAGTGAATGTCACTGTAACAATCATACACACAGGGAGAGGTGCGGTTCTCCATTTTGCTCCAAACGTCTGCATTTTGATATTTCTCTTAACTCCTATGCAACTACCTGAGGGGGGAGGTGTAGCAATCCTGCACACCAGAGGCAGGCACGGCCCTCACTGTGTTAAGATTCTTTATGTATTCCCTCATTTCCCCTCTCTCAGGAATGCGTTCAGTGTACATTGCTACAGGGCTGTCTAGGCAATCCTTTTCCCAAATAAGGCAATTGGCTTGCTGTTGTAAGAAGATACCAGTTGATTTTGGGTAGAAAAGAGGCTGTTATGTTTTGTGTGTAGAGAGAGAAGTGAGGACCTTCTGCGTTTTAACATCTAGCAGACAGAGAGAAAGGGGAGTCTCACTGTAACAACGAAACTGAGTGCGAGACCAGAAATCCCTTTTGAGTTCATCAGTCTTGAAACTGCTTAACCCCAGGCATCTTTCGGCAAGTACTTATTTACCTAAACTTCTTTCTGTTGTTTGTTTGCTGTGCTGTTGTGCTCTGTATATTTGTGTGTGTGTGTATATATATATATATATATATATATATATATATATATATATATATATATATATATATATATGTGTATATATATATATATGTGTATATATATATATATATATATGTATATATATATATATATACACACATAGTGTGTGTGTGTGTGTGTATATATATATGTGTGTGTGTGTGTGTGTGTGTGTGTGTGTGTGTGTGTGTGTGTGTGTGTGTGTGTGTGTGTTACATCTTTTTTCTGTAAATATTTCTACTGCACCCTTTTGACCCTTTTAGTAATAAATCTTACTTTCTGAAAGTGTTGAACTGTTTCTATAGCTCTTTAATGTAACTTACGAATCCCTGCCGCTACTATGAGTGTGTAACCCTCTGTATAACCGGTCTGTGGAGATAGCTGTATACCGACGATTAACCAATCATCTTAGTGTATTGCTGAGTTTCCTCTTTCTCTGTACAAAAAGGAGGTGGTGGCAGTGTGAAGGGTTAATTGCGTAATTAACCTGACCCAGTAACAAACGCTCCCAGGCTGCAGGGGCGTCAATTGTGGTCCAATTAGCTGGAAAACCGGTGTGCAGGGTGCAGCTGGGCATGGCATTGTTACGCACGTGACATCGCGTTTTCAGATTGGCTAGTCCTTCGGTCACGAGTTTGGTGAAAAGGGCAGGGGTCTGACATCGCGATCGTCACAGTCACTTTTTGACAAATGTTCCCATACGTCTTGACGTCACAGGGAGCGGAACCCAGAAGACAGATGCCGGCATAGACCAGAGGACATTGCCGGGGAAACTGCAGAGGGGACATCGTGGGAGTGAAGGACAAGGTAAGTGAAGAAGAGAATCCGGAGCAACGCTGCAGGGTATTCCCAAGTGTAGCTCAGGGTTACCGCTTGTGGTGCTGAAACTTTACCCCGAGCTACACTCGGGAATACCTCCAGAGAGGTTAAAGATGGCAGACTTATAACAAAATGTAAGAAGAAAAAGATTTACAAGATATAAATGGTCTCTAGTTTTTAAGTATTTTCAGATTTTCTAAAAGCTGTTCTTGCTAAGACTTACAAGATTTAAAAAAGTCCATCATCATAAATAAATCACAAAGCCTAAATGATGAAGTATATCATAAAGTCTATCATCATCATACATACATGTCATCATCGTACCCTTTTACCTTCATAACCCCATCAATTCCTCTAGGTACACTTGCACAGTTTTTAAAGAAACTTTGCAAATAGGTTGTTTCAAACATTTTGCAGAACTAACCGCAGATCTTCTTTGTATCAAGGTTGCCTCAAATCCTCCTGTCTCTAGACAGAGTTAATGTTGAGATCAGGGCTTTGTGGGAGCCAAACCATTACCAGGACTCCTTGTTCTTCTCTACACTGAAGATAGTTCTTAAATTGTTACTAAACCCACAGCAGAAAAATTAGTCTGTATTCTCAGTAAAGCATGCTTGTTATACTCACTGTGAAACTTAGGAGAATAAACCTCTGCATTTTGTAAAAAGGCTATTTGATCCTGTCTTCTCTGATCCTCCCCTTCTTTTACTTTCCCCAATCCATCTGCCATAGTTAGAGCAGCAGTGGCAAGTTTGCACATGTTCTGTTTGGTGTGTATTGCTAGGTTTTTTGTTTTGTTTTTTTTGGAGGGTGCACAGAGCTAATCTGCACTGTCCAGACAGAGGGTCTGAGGTCATGCAGCCTCATAGTACAGTTCCAGGAGAATGAAAACTCCTCCTACAAAATTACCCAGTGCTCACCTAGACACTGATAGAAGTCACAAGACTGCTATATACTGCTGATGAGAAAATTTATTTATATTTACTATAATACTTGCATTTCCATTTTCTGTTTACTGTGGGAGACCAGATATAGTGAATGTGGGGTTCTGGGTTTATTACCACTTTACTGACATTGTCTGTATGTTTGGGGTCATTTTCCTGCTGGAGAATAAATGTGGGGCCAATCACACACCTCCCTGATGGCATGGCATGATGGATAGGTATCTGCCTGTATTTCTCAGCATTGAGGACACCATTGATCCTGACCAAATCTCTAATTTATTTTGCAAGAATGCAAGGAACCTCCACTATGCTTCACTGTTACCTGTAGACACTCGCCAGCCTCCTGCTACATCCAAATATATCAGATTTTGACTCCTCAGTACAGAGCACCTGCTCCCATATTTCTGCACTCCAGTTCCTATGTTTTCATGCATAGTTGAATTGCTTAGCCTTGTTTCCATGTGGTATGCACAAAAACATAGGAACGGGGGGGGCAGACAAATAGCAGCAGGTGCTCTGGACTGAGTCAAAATTTTAATTATTTGGCTGTAGCAGGAGGCAGTTTGTTTGCTGAAGGGCTGTAGAGTGGTACAGAAATGAGTGGTTACAGGCAACAGTGCAGCATGATGGAGGTTCCATCATGCATTACCATCAGGGAGGCATGTGAATAGCCCCAAATTTATTCTGCAGTAGGACAATGACCCTGAATATACAGCCAATGTCATGGAAGTGATGGTTTGGTCACCACAGAGCCCGATCTCAACATCATTGAGTCTGTCTGCAATTGCATGAAGACAAAGGGTGCAATGTGTACAGGTAAGAATGAAGTAGAAACCATTATCTTTGTTGAGTCTCAAGTCAAAGTGATACTAAAGGCTTAAATTGAAGAAAAAAGACAACAAACACATCATACTTACCTGCTCTGTGCAGTGGTTTTGCAGAGAGCAGCCAGATCCTCCTCTTCTCTTGCTGTGTGGGGCAACCGACAGGAGGGAGAGGCCAAGAGTATTGGCGGGGGACATGAGAATTGGAGGATCCCGGATGCTGTGTGCAAAACCACTGCACAGAGCAGGCAAGTATGGTGTGTTTGTTGTTTTATTTTTTTTTTTTTCAATTTAAGCCTTTAGTATCACTTTAACTTGAGGCACAACAAAGATGTTTGCTACTTCATTCTTACCTGTACACATTGCTTCCTAAAAAATCAGCAGCAACATCACGCACAATGTAAAAAAAAATGCAGCATAACTTGTACAACTGATATACAGTAAATACATGAACAAAATTGTTATTTGTGGTCAGGGGTTCACTGTTTGTTATATCAATTGATCATAATACTAGTGCATCCACTGTGAGTAATTTAAAGTTCCATTTCCCTTTCAGGCTGCAGACAAGACTGATTCTATAACTGCCAAGTACAGTTAACATTTTTTTTGTTCTGCTCTCATAATTATAATTTTAGCTTACTTTTTCTTTTACAGCATGCACAGAGAATAAAGTTTACTTCCACTTTTACATTCATATTTGTGACAAATCCACTATATGTTTGTCATGTGCTCCCATTCACACCACATGCTTAGAAAAAAACGTTTACCTTTTTTTAGATTTTTCTTAGAAGAAAGTGTCATGGCAAACTGCAAGTTTAGGATGAGTCTGTCCCCATAGAAAGGCTAAAGATATAGAGTTTCTTCTCATTAACATACAATGAAGCAGCCCAAATTCTAAAATGTTAACCCTTTGTTAGGACAGACAGGGATTGATTTACAAAAGGCAAATAGACTGTTCCCTTTGCAAGTGCAGTAACAATCTGCAATGGACTTATCCCCAGAGCTTAGTGATCACATGCAAGCAATCATATACAAGCAAAAATGTTTTTGTTTATTTTCCTTGCATGTGATTTGGTATTATTTGCAAAGTGAAGATTCACTATGTTCTGGGGACAATTCCCTTGCTGGGTGCTACTTCACTTGCAAAAATAATGGTGTGTTTGCCTTTAGTAAATTAACCCCACAGTGTTCAAATCTAGTTTACAGCTGATAATGAGATCTGCCAGCACATTACAGACAGGGTTAATTGTGGCAAACATGGCTTCCCAGACCCCTCATAATTAAAAAGAACTAAGTAGGATATTTCAGTGCTGGAAACAGGAGACACAGTGGGCAGAGCTCAGAAAGATGTTGGCAATAGGGCAGACTTTATTAAATATCAAAGATGTATCCACCTACGTATATAAACAGGAATGTCAGTCACAGTAGTGGAGCGAGGTTACCAGCTCACGAAAAGCTACATGATAAGTGGAACAAGAAGAGACCCCTGGATGCACAGACAGCCACCACAGCGCTGCATCAGTTAAAGCTTGTGTATGCAGACAGCTGGCAATGGAAGCTCACACAGAACTCCAGACTGGAGATAGAAAGTAGAGAATGAGAGGCACAGCATTTAGCTTGTATTGGGCTGCCAACAATATAAGGACAATGACAATGCGTTTCCAGGCATGCAGACCCTTTTTCAAACCTGGGGGCAAACTTATTTTATATTTAATAAAGTGTGCCCTGTTGCTGAGATCTTCCTGCGCTCTGCTTTCTGTGTTTCCTGTTTATGAGGATGGGCACTTTCAGGGTGGTCTTTTGTGTATGCGGCTTCAGATGTACAGCTGATCCTTGCCAATGTAAAGAAAGAATAAGGATGTAAGACATCTCCATGTTCCTCCATGTATTAATCAAATGTAAGATTTCATGGCTCTTTTTATAAGCAGTCTGTCTTTTTACAGTTAACTGTTTTTGGTAAACTGGGACTATTTGTATTTTACACTAGTTCACTTTAAGTGCTACAGTTGGTTTTATATATTTCCATGCATGAGTTATCAGAAAAGAGCATCTAAATGGTAAGCTGCTGTGTACATGAGAACATGTAGCAAATATAAAGCAGGTGTTCTTCAAATTTTGGCTGCAAACGTAGAAATAAACCTTAAAGTCTCATTACATGGAACTTGTTATACAAAATATAGCATCCTCAACTGTTCCCTAGATGTAAATTTGTGAGAAATAACCCAGTGCAATACAACTTTCTACTCAAGCAAAACTTTGACTAATAGCAGGTTGTGGCTGTTTGCGAGTTAGATGTACAGACTGGGAGTTTACTATCTGATGAGATAAATGCAAAAGGATTCAGGAGCTTTCTTTTTCCTTGCAATACTGGACATTGTGTATTTAGGCAGATATTACAACTTGGCACAAATGTCAAATACAATAAATATACTGGCACAACACATGCTTAGTGTTACTAAACCCACAACAGTGAGATCTGTCTGTATATGCAGTAAAGCATGCTTGTTGTACTCACTGTGGAACCTAAGGGGTTAATGCTCTGCATTGTGTAAAAAGGCTGTTTGATCCTGACTTCTCTGTTCCTTCTCTTTTTCAAGCGACCACCTCCTATTTCCAGACTGAACCATATTACACATGCCCAGTTAGGTGTGTATTGCTAGAGAGGTTTTTTTTTCCTTGGGAGAGTGCATGTGATTAGCACAGGACCAATCAGCACTGTCCAGAGAGGTAAGGGGATTTCCATCCTCCTAGAGCAGAAAGAAAACTCCTACTACAAGCTTTAGCTAGTGGTGAGCTGAACACTGATATAAGTCACAAGACTGCTCTAACTGCTGATGCGAAAAGGTATTTAGCAGTTTATATTTACTAAAATAATTGCACTTCCATGTTCTGTGTACCGTTGGAGACCAGCTATAGTGAATGCAGGGTCCTGGGTTTAGTAACACTTTGATATAAAAAAAAATCATACATAATTGAAGCCTTTCCCCTTCTTTTTTTTTTTTTTTTTTTTTTTTGAAACCCATGCTTACCAGGTTGTGTGTCTTGCACATTTCAGATACTTACCCACCTAGCAGATCTAGCATTGTCCTGCTGAAATCCTCCTCTCTTCTGCCACTGTTCAGTCGTGCACTATCATGTTTTTTGTGTGTCATCGGGCTGCCAGCATTTTTTTCCCCTCATCCTTTACTGAATGAAAAACTATGCCACCTGGGATTTGTAACATGTATATCCCAAGTGGCATCGGGAGCATGGGGAAAATGGGGGTGGCCCAAAGACTTTTCATAAAAAGGTAATTAAAAGAAGAAAAAAGAGAGGAGGGATGACCTTTTTGAGTGTAAAGATGCATGTTAAGCTATAAATTAAATACTTTAAGTTGCCATTTAGCTATCTTTTGTATACCTATAGGCACTTGATTTCCAGGTAGAACACTGGCACATCCTTAACACAATTTGGGAGCTCTCTCAGCATCAATAAATAGTTTCCAGACAAATAAAGGAGTTAAAGTGTATGTAAAGGCATATTTTTTTACATTTTGGGTACAGTATGGAAAGTTTAGACCCCTTCAAGTTTTTATCGCTGTCTGTGTCTCATCTGTTAAGATTCACCCACTCACTGATTTGCTAAAACTGGAGAATGCAAAATCGGGAGCAGCTCTGCATAGAAACCAATCTGGGTTTTATTGTCAAAGCTTAATTGAACATCCTGAAGTGAGAAGCTGATTGGCTGCCATGCGCAGCTCCACCAGATTTTGCATTCTCCAGTTTTAGTCAGTCAACGCCTATTTGTTGTATTGACCAGATGGACATCCAAAAATTTTGAGTTGAGACCAGAGCAGGAGAAGAGGGGAAAGTCCTTCAATGGGGCAGACATTCCTGTGACAACTGATAAGAATTCAGTTTGTTTTTGTGTTGTGTCTTAATGACAAGAAGTGAAAAAAATATCCCCAGTGGGAAACAACCAGAAAAAAATAACCCCACCCTATTCTAGCTAAACCTAAACAAGTTTTGTCTTTACATATAGTTAAGCTAGCTGCGTATCTTTAAATCCATGGCAAATCTACCAGGTTTATGTCTGGTATAAAACTGACCTTCTTTTCCTCCTAACAAATCTTAAATTCAATAAGTAGATGTAATACTCTAAATCAGTGGTTCTCAACCTTTCTAATGCCGCGACCCCTTAATACAGTTCCTCATGTTGTGGTGACCCCCAACCATAAAATTATTTTCGTTGCTACTTCATAACTGTAATTTTGCAGTGGGAGGACTAGCGCCCCATCACTGATGTCAGTGGGATGAATAGTGTCCCATCGTTGGTATCAGTGGGAGGAATAGTGCCCCATCATTGGTGTCAGTGGGAGGAATAGTGTCCCATCATTGGTGTCAGTGGGAGGAATAGTGCCCCATCATTGGTGTCAGTGGGAGGAATGGTGTCCCATCATTGGTGTCAGTGGGAGGAATGGTGCCCCATCATTGGTGTCAGTGGGAGGAATAGTGCCCCATCATTGGTGTCAGTGGGAGGAATAGTGCCCCATCATTGGTGTCAGTGGGAGGAATAGTGCCCCATCATTGGCGTCAGTGGGAGGCATAGTGCCTCATCATTGGCGTCAGTGGGAGGAATAGTGCCCCATCATTGGCGTCAGTGGGAGGAATAGTGCCCCATCATTGGCGTCAGTGGGAGGAATAGTGCCCCATCATTGGTGTCAGTGGGAGGAATAGTGCCCCATCATTGGCGTCAGTGGGAGGAATAGTGCCCAATCATTGGCGTCAGTGGGAGGCATAGTGCCTCATCATTGGCGTCAGTGGGAGGAATAGTGCCCCATCGTTGGTGTCAGTGGGAGGAATAGTGCCCCATCGTTGGTGTCAGTGGGAGGAATAGTGTCCCATCGTTGGTGTCAGTGGGGGGAGGAATAGTGCCCCATCGTTGGCGTCAGTGGGGGGAGGAATAGTGCCCCATCGTTGGCTTCAGTGGGGGGAGGAATAGTGCCCCATCGTTGGCTTCAGTGGGGGGAGGAATAGTGCCCCATCGTTGGCGTCAGTGGGGGGAGGAATAGTGCCCCATCGTTGGCGTCAGTGGGGGGAGGAATAGTGCCCCATCGTTGGCGTCAGTGGGGGGAGGAATAGTGCCCCATCGTTGGCGTCAGTGGGGGGAATAATAGTGCCCCATCGTTGGTGTCAGTGGGAGGAATAGTGCACCATCGTTGGTGTCAGTGGGAGGAATAGTGCACCATCGTTGGTGTCAGTGGGGGGAGGAATAGTGCTCCATCGTTGGTATTAGTGACACAAATGATGGGGCACTATCCCTTCCACTGACACCAATGATACTTACCTTGCTGACTCCTGCTCCAGCCTGGGCTCGCTCTCTCCCTCTCCCATCTACAGCCTGCATACCTGGCTGCAGCAGCAAAATTTGCACTTACCTGTCAGCTGTCTTCCTTCTCTGGCCTCTCTCTTCACTCGTTCCTGCAGCTCCCTCAATATTCTTCGATCTCCGCTCGCTGCCGCTCGGCTCCTCCTCTCCAAACTCCACCTTCTCGCCGGTGATTGGCCGCCTGTGTGTGCCTCTCCTGAGCTACAGTTCCGGTGGCCAATCAGCGGCGAGGAGGCGGTGACAGGGGCAGCATATCATCCCGCCCACACATCACCGGAGACAGCAGCGGTGTCTCGGTTCCTAAGACCATCGGAAATATGTGTTTTCCGATGGTCTTAGGCGACCCCCGGGAAATGGGCGTTCGACCCCCAAAGGGGTCGCGACCCCAAGGTTGAGAACCGCTGCTCTAAATAATTTATATTGTAATGATTCTTGGGCATGTACTTTTAATAATATCTTAAAACTATGTCACATTTTGTCTCTGCAGATATTTCTTCCATTATACAGCTGAAAATTGGAAACACCACTGGAAATAACTAAGATGCCAGAAGTTGCAAAATTGTGTACCGTGCCACAGGATAAACAAAAAGTACAGCCGAAAGTAGTATTCAGTCAATCTGTCCAATGAAAATAACAAAATATATACTGCTTTTTCAACGTATCATCGAGAACTTGAACCATCATCAAATAAGAGATAAAACCTAAAGTACTGCAAATGTTTCTTTGGCAGTGATTCAAGAAATTACTCTTGAACTGGAATACAAACATGACAACTCCGTAATTAGATGAGTAAGCAAGCATGCATACCAGTAATGAAGACCTTGTTGATGCTTCTTATAAAAAAGAACCAGTTAGAAATGCAGACTTGCTATATCAACCACATATTACTTCTCTAATCCTCTCTAGTTGGCTTCTTGTATTACAGACATAATTATTAGATGTAAAAACTGCTCATAAATTGGAGACAAATACTGAAAGCCTTTCTTTAACCAATTTAGCAATGTGTGCCAAAGTCACGTATACAATGGATTTTTTAAACCGCAGTTGAAAAATGAATCAAATATATTATTGATTTGCAGCCTAATGGATCATGGCTCCAAATGTAGTAGAACACTCTCTTTTGACAATTATTTGTGTTTTTCTGTCATTGTTCCATGTATGTTATAGCAATTATTCTGATAATTGGATGACACCCAACACTGATGTCACTCACCATAAGAAACTGTTTCATGTCACTGCTACCATCAAGCAGACAAACAACCCTTCTCATCCACGGCTGTATTTTGATAGCGCAGATGTTCATGGATTAAAACAAAAGTCCCATGCCACTCATTTACATTTATTTAGAGCAATCAAAAATGCTGTTAGCAAGATGTTGGCTAATCCATCTGTGTACCTGCCTCCTCAGAAGCATTCTGATTTTGCAGCCAAGTGGAATGAGATTTATGGGAATAATCTGCCACCCTTGGCACTGTACTGCCTTCTTTCTCCAGATGATAAAGCGTCATTTACTTTTGTACTAGAATATATGGACAGAATGGCAGACTACAAAGATTGGTTTGTTCAAAATTCCCCTGGGGATGAAGTCCCAGTTGCACACTCTTTATCTGGTTTTGCCACTGCATTTGACTTTTTGTATCATTCACTTGACCGAGACAGAAGAAAAAAATATTTAAAAAAAATTGAGACTGTGAGTAGTGAAATGTATGAATATTCCAAAGTTCATTCATGGGGTAAACAGTTCTTACACAACCATCAAACCACTAACATGATTGCATTGCTCACTGGTGCACTTGTTGTGGAAGAGTATAAATTAAGCCAGGCAAGCATCTGGAAGGAAATTGCTATTGATGTGATGGAAAAGACAATGTTTTTGCTAAATCACGTGGTAGATGGTTCTCTTGATGAAGGAGTTGCATATGGAAGCTACACAGCAAAATCCATTACACAGTATGTTTTCTTAGCACAACGACATTTTGGCATTAATCATTTAGAGAACAATTGGCTGAAAATGCACTTTTGGTTTTATTATTCTACTTTGTTGCCTGGTTATCAGAGAACTGTTGGAATAGCAGATTCTAATTACAACTGGTTCTATGGCCCAGAAAGCCAGTTGATATTCCTGGATACGTTTATCCTGAAAAATGGGGCTGGAAATTGGTTAGCAGGTCAGATTAGAAAGCACAGACCTAAGGATGGACCAATGGTACCATCTGTTGCACAGAGATGGAGCACGCTTCATACAGAATACTTGTGGTATAATTCTGAACTACTTTCACATCCACCAACAGATCATGGTACACCAAAAATGCATTTGTTTTCCAATTGGGGTGTTGTAACTTATGGGGCTGGCTTGCCTCATTCCCAGACTAACACATTTTTTTCATTCAAGTCTGGAAAGCTTGGTGGTCGAGCTGTCTATGATATTGTCCATTTTCAACCATACTCTTGGGTAGATGGCTGGAGAAGTTTCAATCCTGGTCATGAACATCCTGATCAGAATTCTTTCACTTTTGCTCCAAATGGACAAGTATTTGTTTCAGAGGCTCTTTACGGTCCAAAATTTAGTCATTTGAATAATATTTTAGTTTTTGCTCCATCTCCTACGAGTCAGTGCAATAACCCATGGGAAGGACAACTTGGTGAATGTTCACAGTGGCTAAAATGGACAACTGATGCTTCTGGAGATGCAGCTGGTGAGATTATAACAGCAAGTCAGCAAGGGGAGTCTGTTTTTGTAAGCGGTGAAGCAGTGGCTTCCTACTCGTCTTCCATGAAATTAAAAAGTGTTTATCGTTGTCTGTTACTTTTAAACCACCAGACTTTGCTTGTACTTGATCATATTGAAAAGAATGAAGACTCTCCAATCTCTTTAGTTAGTGCCTTTTTTCATAATTTAGACATAGATTTCAAATATGTTCCCTATAAACTTTTGAACAAATTAAATGGTGCTATGATGGACATTTGGGATGCACATTACAAAATGTTTTGGGTAGATCAAAATGGTAATAGCCCTGTAGCTAAAATTCAAGAAGCTGAACAGACAGCAGAGTTCAAAAAGCGATGGACTCAGTTTGTAAATGTTACTTTTCCAATAAACCAAAAAATTTCAAGGATTGCATATTTATTTCATGGACCATATGTCAATGTTTCAAATCTAAGATTCCTAGACAATAGCAAATATGGAGTTAAACTCTCTGTAAAAATAAATGATACAGAAAATGTGGTGTCCATGGTAACAGATTATAATGATCTCCAGGTCAGATTTAATTTTCTTGGCTTTGGAGGGTATGCAAAATTAGAAGACCAAAATAAAATCGTACAATTTGGCCTGGGAACTGAGCATATAAAGAAAAATAAACTAATTAATGTGAATGTGTTTCACTTTGGACTTAGGATCAATCTAATCATGGGTTTATTATTAGGTGTAGGTTTGGGAATTTTAGCATTTCATTGGAGATTCTATATTCCATTTGGTAAACTGATGCGTTGGATATTGGTTCTAATCATAACACTATGGTTTTTTGAATTAGTAGATGTGTGGACAACGTGTACTCAGCCTATTTGTCCAAAGTGGAACAGTGTGGTTGCAGATACAGAAAGCATTAAGATATCTGAAACATATTCTTCTAATTTGCCTACTGTAGTGATTACATCTCTGCCAGGTTCGGGAGCAGAAATTTTAAAAGTACTCTTTTTTAACAGTTCAGATTTTGTTTACATCAAGGTCCCTACAGCTTACATTGACATTCCTGAAGCACAGTACAAAATTGATTCCTTTCTTGATGCTTGTGAATGGACTGGCTCTGATGTACAGGATGGACATTTTCAACTAATTCAAGGCTGGCTTCAGTCTTTACTTCAAAACACACAGCTCCATTTACAGAACATTGATTTACAGGAGGTCAATAAGCTCAAACTTTTTCATCACCCCTCAACTAGCAAAGATAAAAGAAGAAGATCTAAAAGGAAAGACACTTTTTTTGAACAAAAAAATAAACTAAAAGGAATTTATGATAGAGATGCAGACTATGTTAGACAATTACGCAATCATCTATCATTATTTCCCAAGGCTCAGCCTGTGCTTAGCCTAAGTAGTGGAAGTTGGACTTTAAAGCTTCCATTTATTCATAAAGTTGTTGGGCCTCAGCTAAGGGCATTATTTATAATTCGCGACCCACGAGCATGGGTTTATTCTATATTTTATAAAAGTAATCCCAGTCTTTATTTCTTAAAAAATGTTCCACAACGTTTATCATCAATGTTCCAGGAGAAAGAAAAGCAGAAATGTAGCTCAAATTCTGGCTATGCATATGAGTATGAATCATTAAAAGAAGAATTGTCTAACTCTAAGACAGATGACATCTCAAAACTTTCTCATCTATGGTTAGCAAATACAGCAGCAGCAGTTAGGATAAACAGTGATTTACCCTCAAAAAATTATCTTTTGATCAAATTTGAAGATATTGTTAACTTACCACAACAGACTACTGAAAGAATATACTCCTTTTTTGGTATTCCTCTTTCACCTGCAAGTTTAAACCAAATAATTTTTGCCAGTTCCACCAACTTATTCTACCTACCCCATGAAGGAGAGATTTCACCTGCTAGTATAAATATGTGGAAACGTAACATGCTGATGGAAGAAATCAAACTAATCGAGGACATTTGTTGGACACAAATGGATAAGCTTGGATATGAAAGGTTTAAAGGTTGAAAGGTATATTGCAAAACCACTGTAATACAGGCTAAGCCAAAAATCATCATTATGGACAAGGATTTTCTGAGTTGTGGCCTCTGTGTGCTGCAGGTCAGCAGCCATTTGCACTAGTACAATATGCTTTATAATTTAAGACCAGAATAAAATATTGTTTATTCTTGTATATTGTATTTTAGATTTTTTTTAATAGATTATTTTATGCATAGTCATTTTAGAAGCTGTAAATTTAATGTTCTATAACACACATATTCTTCTAGTTAGAATTTAACAAACTTAAATTGTATAAAGAGATATTTATGTTTCTGCTTGGTTCTCTTCTTTATGGTTTGGTTGTTTTCTTAAAGCAGAGCATTTTCAGTTTAAGGCCATTTACAAATGGCCATCAAGAGTGTCTCTTATGTGTTTCTCACACCCTCTGAGTACTTTCTTACTTAGACTTAAAGAAGAACTCCAAATAGATATTAAAAACATAATTAACCACCTCTACTGGGAGAAGTAGAAGCAGAACAAGGAGCAAGTTTGTTTATGTGCTAACAAGGAGCGCATATATCTGCTCATCTTCAATGTCCTGTCACAGGCTGGGGACAAGGAGGAGACCTGTTAGTAATATTGGATCTAGAAAAGAAAAGACATCCACCTGTTTTGCCAGGCTGTGACAAGAACTGTGTAAATCAGGATGACAGAAATACAAAGTCTTTGGCAGGATATGGGCACACACACACTCACACTCTCACACTCTCTCTCACTCTCTCTCTTGGGACGCCTGCCTTTACACACACATGAACTTTAATGGCATCCCAGTCTTTGTCCGTAGGGTTCAATATTGAGTTGGCCCACCGTTTGCAGCTATAACCGCTTCAATTCTTCTGGGAAGGCTGTCCACAAGGTTTAGGAGTGTGTCAGAAGCACATTTGTGAGGTCGGGCACTAATTCATCCCAAAGGTGTTCTCTTGGGTTGATGTCAGGACTTCGTGCAGGCCAGTCAAGTTCCTCCACCCCAAACTCCCTCTTCCATGTCTTTATGGACCTTGTTTTGTGCACTGGTACACAGTCATGTTGGAACAGGAAGGGGCCATCTCGAAACTGTTCCCACAAAGTTGGTTGCATGAAATTGTCCAAAATGTTTTGGTAAGCTGATGCCTTAAGAGTTCCCTTCACTGGAACTAAGGAGTTAAGCCCAACCGCACACAATAATCCCCCCTCCACCAAAATATACAATGCAGTCAGGTAAGTACCACTCTCCTGGTAACCACCAAACCCAGACATATCCAGTCTGTTGCCAGACAGAGAAGCATGATTCATCATGAACACATCTCTACTGTTCTAGAGTCCAGTGCCAGTGTGATTTACACCACCGCATCTGATGCTTTGTATTGCACTTGGTGATGTAAGGCTTGGATGCAGCTGCCCTGCCATGGAAATCCATTCTGTGAAGCTCTCTACACACTATTGTGCTAATCTGAAGCCCACATGAAGTTTGGAGGTCTTTATCTACTGACTCTGCAGGCAGTTGGCGAGTTCTGTGCACTGTACGCTTCAGCATGCGCTGACCCCGTTCTGTCATTTTACATGGCTTACCACTTCATCGCTGAGTTGCTGTTGTTACCAGTTGCTTCCACTTTGTTATAATACCACTAACCGTTGATCAAGAAATATTTAGTAGCAAGGAAATTTCACGTATGGAATTATTGCACAGGTGGCAACCTATCGCAGTACCACACTTGAATTCACTGAGCTCCTAAGAGCGACCCATTCTTTCACATATATTTGTAGAAGCAGTTTGCATGTATAGGTGCTTTATTTTATGTAGCCATGGAGGTGATTAGAACAGTTGAATCCAATGATTTAGAGGTGTGTCCCAATACTTTTATTAACATCGTTTTAATTGGAGTATAGCATCAAGTCATTTAAACTCCTGGGATATTGATCTGGTCAGTTAAGTAGCAGAGGGGGTTGTTAATCAGTTTCAGCTGCTTTGGTGTTAAATTAACAGGTACACTAGATGGGCAACAGTGAGATGACCCCCAAGACAGGAATGGTTTTAAAGGTGGAGGCCACTGACTTTTTTTGTTTTCCCTACTCATCTTTTCTGACTGTTTTTCACTAGTTTTGCATTTGGCTAGGGTCAGTGTCACTACTGGTAGCGTGAGGCGATATCTGGACCCTACAGAGGTTGCAGAGACAGTCCAACTCCTCCAGAATGGCACATCAATATGTACCATTGCCAGAAGATTTGCTGTGTCTCCCAGCACAGTCTCAAGAGCATGGAGGAGATTCCAGGAGACAGGCAGTTACTCTAAGAGAGCTGAACAGAGCCGAGAAGGTCCTTATTGTCACAAGTTAGCCTGCAGCCTCTTGTGTGTTTATTCTTACCTCCTTGCTGCTCTTGATTCCTTCACATGTGTGTTTGTGCTCACCTGTGGGCGTCGTCTGCTATCCTCTGGGTTTTATGTCCTTCCCTTCTATCACTTCCTGGCCCGCCTCCTAGCTGGTTTGTCTATTTAAGACTTGCTCAGTCTGTCCCACTTTGCCTGAGCAACCTCATGTTGTTGGAGCTCCCTTGTGTTTCTGCTGTGAATCCTTTGTTGTCTGTCTGTGTACCAACCCTGGCTTCGTTCCTGACATTGCTTGTTTTCCACCTGTCCTGACCTCGGCTTGCCCATTGGATTCCCTGTGTCTTCTCCCATTGTACCCTGCTCCCGCTAGCGGTCTCCTCCACCTCAGCTAGGTGTACCTGGGGGCCGCGACCTGGTCCCAGCCTGCTGCAAGTCCATCCCCACCATCGGGCCCTGGTGAACAAGCAGGCTGGGGCTTAGACTCCGAGCCCTGGGGAACCCCAAGCTGTGGACCTATAGAGCTCACTACCATAGGCGTTGACAGTTTGCTTAGGCCATGAGCTCTTCGGAGACACCGCAGCTTGTCCTGGAACAACTTCAAGAGTTGGCGCTGAGAGTCGAGGTCCAGCAGGCCTTTCAGGAACAAATCATGCACTGTCTGCAGGATCTCTCCTCCCGGTTGGATCAGCTACAGGTTGTGTCCACTTCCTCAGCCTCAGTTTCGGCCCCTGCTCTGGTTCCCGCTGCTCCACCTTCCGATGTTCCCCCAGTGGAACACTGTCCTTCGAGACTCGAGCTGCCTCCACCACCTCACTTCTCTGGTGATCCCAAAGCTTGTCGGGGCTTCATCAATCAGTGCTCAATTCACTTCGAGCTAGCAGCCCACCATTTTTCTACTGACTGTTCCAAGGTGGCATATATGATTTCCCTCCTTTCTGGTGAAGCACTGGCTTGGGCCTTACCACTGAGGGACTGACAAGATCCAACTATTTGCAGCCTCCAAGCCTTCCTGCAAGCTTTCCATAAAACCTTTGATGTGCCTGGCAGGACTTCATCTGCCGCAGGAGCTCTTCTTCGGCTTCGTCAAGGTAGCAGGACTGTTGGACAATATGCAGTTCAGTTTCGCACCTTCGCTTCGGAACTGGCATGGAATAATGAGGCCCTCTCTGTAACCTTCTGGCAGGGTCTAGCAGACCGTATTAAGGACGAACTAGCTGGAAGAACCATACCCACCACCCTGGATGACTTGATTGCTCTTAGCATCCAGATCGATATCTGCTTCCAGGAGCAAGATCTGGAAAGGGCTTATCCACGACTCCTTCCCGTGGGTTCTTTTGCTCCTGTTTTCCAGAAAGTCCCTGATCAACTTACCTCTGCTACCATACCGACATCTGAAGAGCCCATGCAGTTAGGCCAAACACACCTTACTCCACAAGAACGATCGCGTCACCTAAGATTTGGTCTATGCCTTTACTGTGGGGCTGAAGGTCATCTAAGTAAGTCATGTTCTGTCCGCCCACCTCGCACTGTACCCGTGGCTAAGGCCACCACCTCTCCAATGCTCCTTCAACATTGCCAGACCTTACAAGATGTTTCTTGTAGTAAAGCTGCTCCCCTGCCTACTCCTATTGCGGGCCCCCTTCTGGTGCTGTCCACCTCTAGTTCCTTACCCTCTTTGCTGCCCAAATCTTCAGTCCCTTTACATACTTTGCAGCTTAGAGCTCCTATGTTGCTTCTTTCTGGGTGGGTGGAGGTCCCAATATCTGTGACCTCTGTACCATCTGAGTTCCCAGATTCATGTGCTCTGCATGCCGAGACCCCAAAACTCCCTTCAGCTGCTTTGTACCCAGCTGTGGTTTCCACATTACTAGCTATTGTACTCTCTGTCCCCTGTCCTGCCCCCCCTACACCCTACAGTGCCTTCTGTCCCCTGTCCTGCCCCCATAAACTCTACAGTGCCCTCTGTTCCTTGTATTACCCCAGGTTCTTGTTCTGCACAGCCTGTCTTGCCCACTGTACAAATCAAAGCCTTCACGCCTACTCCTGTGCCCTCCCTGGCAGCCTCCTCACCAGACCCTTCATCCTGGTTATTGGTGTCTGCTCCAGCCCAGGTTCCTGTTGTATGTTCTCCTATTCTTACTCCTTCTGAGGCAAATGTTTCCAACAACTTACATCTGTCAGCTTCCAAGTACAATGTAGCTGTAGATTGTCATCACTGGGTGGGTCCCAAATTTTCCCCGGGATCCAAGGTTTGGCTCTCTACCAAGAGTATCCACCTACGGCTACCCTTTTGAAATTTGCTCCTCGGTTCATTGATCCCTTTACCATCCTTCGCCAGGTCAATGCTGTTGCTTTTAAACTTCACCTCCCTTCATATTTGAGAATCCCTAATGTTTTCCATGTTTCTCTTCTGAGATTGTATATCATCAACAGATTTTCCCATCCTCATCATCATTCTTCCCCAATAGCGAGTACCTCGGATCAGTATGAAGTCAAGCTATCTTGGAATCTAAATTCATCAGAGGGAAGCTCTTGTATCTAATTGACTGGAAGAGATATGGTCCTGAGGAGAGGTTTTGGATTCCTTCTACTGATATTTCTGTACCCCATCTGGTGGAATTTTTTCATCAGAAATGTCCCCTTAAGCCTGGCCCTAAAAAAGTGGGGAGACCTCGTAAGGGCAGGGTACAGTCACAAGTTAGCCTGCAGCCTCTTGTGTGTTTATTCTTACCTTCTTGTTGCTCTTGATTCCTTCACATGTGTGTTTGTCTGTGCTCACCTGTGGGCATCGTCTTCTCCTCTGGGTTTTATGTCCTTCCCTTCTATCACTTCCTGGCCCGCCTCCTAGCTGGCTTGTCTATTTAAGACTTGCTCAGTCTGTCCCACTTTGCCTGAGCAACTTCGTGTTGTTGGAGCTCCCTTCTGTTTCCGCTGTGCATCTTGTGTTGTCTATCTGTATACCAACCCCGGCTTCGTTCCTGACCTTGCTTGTTTTCCACCTGTCCTGACTTTGGCTTGCCCATTGGATTCCCTGTGTCTTCTCCCATTGGACCCTGCTC